>NC_048317.1:7376920-7609102 GCF_013100865.1 Trachemys scripta elegans | reverse complement strand
TTATTGTTCTGTGTATAAGTTTTAATTTATTCACATTTTAAGGCCATAAGTCATTTCACTCCTGTCTACAACTCCAACCTTGTCTCTTCTTCCTGTTTCTCTCCTCCCTTCTATCATTCCAACTACCCTCTCCATTTCCCACCAAACACATTGTGTCTTCCTCCAACTCACCTATTATCTGTACTTATATCACACCCACTACCATAGTATCCGAGCACCTCACAGGCTAATGCGTTTAACCTCACAACATCCCTGTGAGGTAGGGAAGTGCTATTATCACCATTTTCCAGATGGGGAACTGAGGCACAGAGGGTGGAATTTTTGAAGAGGTATTTAGGTGTGTACTCCTAAGGTCACCCAAGAAGTCTATGGAGTAGCAGGACTTTAAGTCAGATCTCCAAGTCCTATGGCTTGTGTGCCCTAACCACTGGGAAAACCTCTTTATGGAAAGCCTTAAAGTCTGCTTGTTAAGCCACGATTGTTGCCTAATTAAAATCTTTTCTAAAATTTATTTCTGTTAAGCTTACATAAAGGAAAGTAATTAAAATTAAATTTAAAAAAACCCAGAAAATACAAGACCAAAAAGTGCATGTGAGTTAACCAAATCACCATGTGATTTTACTTACATAAGCTGGTTCTTCCTCACTTTGTTACCCATCTTAGTTTTTGCTCCCTCACTTGTGCCATGTCTAGAGTCTATCTCAGGGGTCAGCAACGTTCGGCACGCGGCTCGCCAGGGTAAGCACCCTGGCGGGCCGGGCCGAACGTTGCCGACCCCTGGTTTAGCTATTCACTATCCTCCTCAATCCCCAAAGAATAAGGTTTTAGGAAGATTCTTATTCTGGAATAAATCCACGGGCTGTCAGAATTATGGATTACATTTCTGGGCCTGAGAGTTCACCTGTCACCAGTTTTAGACCCAATCCAGTAGTGCCGTAACCCAAAAGCAAGGAGCACTGAGTTAATACAGAACTTCTCTAAGAGGCACCGAACTATCACCAAAACCATTATAAAGTCAGACTGTTCAGAAACCAGCTAGACTCGATCCCCAATTCTATCACACAAATTCCCGAAGCTGTTCATTTCTCCGCATTAATTGGTGCTTCCCCACCATGCGATTCTCATGTCTAAAGCTATAGTTATGTGGCTGCTTAGAGGGAAGGAGCGGTGAATCAGCTGGCATGCAGCCCCGCCAAACCCTCTCCTGAGCGAGGCACAAGAGATTATAAGGTTACCTGTTGTGACCTTTGTATAGCAGCATCTATTTCGTCCACTCTCTGGCGGATAGTGTCACTGACCATCTTGTACTGCTCGTTGGTATCAGACACGAGTTTGTCCAGCCCTTCGCGGGCTCGCCAGGGCACCAGTTCCAGGAGGGCGCGGCTCACCTCATTGACAGTATCCAGAACAAGCCTGTGCTCCATAACCTCCTTCTTAAGCTCCTGAGGAAGACATATACAGTACCTCTCAGTTAACATCCTCGATACATTGCTGGCAAGAGGCCGTTTGTGCATCTGAATCGTTAATGGTCCTGCGGCCAAGTTCCCTTCATTCTTTTCACCGGTACCAGATCCCCAATGGAGCTGTTCACCAGCATATGAGTAACGGTTATCGTTTAGCAGGAATGCCCCGTTTGCCAGGTACTGTTTGAACCCACAGGGGAAAGGAGGATAAGGCAGCATTCGTACGAAGGCAGATACATGCAATAGCTAGGTGCACATCTTGATGGGTCCAAGTAATTTGAAAAGGCTTTTCCAGCTGAAGGCTGGCATCCGTGGGGGAAACCAGCAGGGACAACATGAGAAGAGACAAGAGTGGATGAGCAGGGAGGGGCAGCTGTGAAGGGCATTGAAGGCAAGGACTAGTAGCTTGAATTTGATGGGGTGAAAACTGGGGAGTCAGTCAATAAGAAGGATTCAAAGGGAGAGCAATGGGGTCAAAGTGAGGGCAGGGAAGATGAACTTGACATCTGTATTTTGTATGGAAGGGAGGGGTCGACGTGGATGCTAGAGAGGTTAGAAGTGAGGAAATTACAGGCACCTTGTTACCTTCTGCTTTATTAATATATTTTTACTTTTTAAATGAGTTTTGAGATTTCTGAGTTGCAGCCTCCCATAAGCTGAAAAAGGACGGTGCCTCATTTGCTTCTTAACGTGAAATATTGTTGCTATTATTTGCATTACCGTGGTGCCAAAGAGCCCTCGTCATGGACCAAACGGATATTTTCCCTTCCGTTATCCCCCGCTTCTTGGCATTACGCTTTAAGAGCGAATTCTCTCCTATACTCTCCACTATACCCTCTGCAGTTCACTCTCAATGCAGGGCGCAAGCTCCCGCAGCTCATCGGCTCTGGTGCATTCCCTTGAAAAGATCCACCCCAGCTTTTGCCACTGAGCTCAGTATTTCAGAAGTTCTAACCTTCTGCCTCTGCTGGAACTGGGGTATCTGTTCTCCAACAGGTGACTGCCCCCCACTGGACAGCAGCTCCTCCTCCACCTCACTCATCCAGCTGGTCAGCTCCTCATGTGTAGACTGGAACTTGGTGGCCAGCTGTCGAGCCTGCTCTAACGTCCTGAGAGCCTTAGAGCTGGTGGCTGTGATGTCCGAGTAACGAGTCTTGATGCCATCCAGTTTCTCCTGGATTAGCAGCACCTCTTCCCCTGCGAGATGGAGACACAGTTAGTTATGCATGTCCAAGGTTGGTTTTCTTTTAAAGCAGCCTGTTTTCCTGCTTTCTGATTTAAATGGCTACTTTCAGAATCCCTTTTTGTCAAGTCAATGCCAGCAAGAAGCCATTTTCACAACCATGGAGCTACTTTTGCAACTGATATTTTCCTTCCAGCCGGGGAAAATTCCTCCGTCTTCCCACCATGGAAACGAAACCGGCAACGAAGTCGGTTTTGCTTGAGGTTCCAGTAAAACCCTGAAGTTACCAGTGCTTTGTTCTTGACTAACGTGCGACACCTCTGAGAAAGAGGGAGTCATTTCTGAGAGGACAGGAAACCAAGGAGCTGGTTTTTGTTATATCAACTTTTCTAGAACATTTGTTCATAATGCAGACTACCTCTTAGTAAACAGACTCCTTTGAGCACCACCTCTCCTCCCACTCACGAACGGCTGACATCCACATGGCAACTGCAGCAATTGCTTACATGGAAAGTAATATTAGGAAAGTGCTTGGTGTATTTTTAGCCTCTTTTAATGTGGTTTAGCAGCTGGAAAGAAGGAGTAGAGCCTGTGCTGGGTTGCAAGCCAGGTCTGTGGAGATCACCAAAAAGCGAACCACACAGACCTTTCTTTGGGAACTTCTGCTCGACCGCCGTCAGCATGTTTAAGGGGAGGGCACGTCTACTGCTCTGTGTTTGTACTGTGCCTAGCACCACCATAATAAACGTATTAAATACTAACGCATAGTCTACTGCGCAGAACGAATGTGTGTGGAACATCATCCGGCTCTGCAGCATCTTAAGAGTCGCCAAGATCAACAGCCTACTCTGCACAAATTATTGCAAACAACAACAAGCAGGCTTCTCAGCTAGCCCAAAGCTTGGCTGGGAGGAAGGGCCTTTATCAGACCAGGCCTTGCAGTCTGTTCATCTCTTCCGATACCTGTGGTTTGTTTCAGAAGCGCTTGCCCGTTTTTAATGGCTTGGTCCACGTTCTTCTTTCTGTTCACGATCTCCTCGTTCAGGGCCTGAATGGAAAGAACCAACAGCAGTTACCATCTCCATGAAGGAGGCCCTTCAGCTGGGCAGGCGACCAAGTGCAGGAGAAGGACCCCAGGGGATGCATAACTTTCTCTCTGTATTCCCCAGGTATGCGGCATGTCCTTCCTGATCCCCCACCACTACACTTCCCTGCCAGGCTTAAGGTCTTGTAACTCAGTGCTAAGCACAGTTCTTTACCACCCTCTGCCTTTGGATCTGTATTAAGGAAGAATCCACTCTTGTCTTAGAAATTAACCAATGCATAATAAACGAGCTAATTTAGACTCAATTGAGAGTCTTGTTACAGGCTGCAGAACTGAAATCACTGATACCTGTGGGACAGTGTTTCTATTGCAAGAGACTGTCCAGTGTGCCCCAGCAGTGAGGCTCGCCCTCTAGCAGCTGAAATCACTGAGAGTTGTGTTCAGTGTGGCGAGTGAGCAGCTGGCAAAGACTGGAGTATGCTTAAAAACTTATACTGGCCTAGGTATGTTGGTCAGGAGTGTGAAAAAACCACCCCTCCACAGCAATATAGCTATGCCTGACAAACCCCCTAGTGGAGACGCAGCTATGCCGACAGGCGAGTGCTTCCGTCAGCAGAGGTAATGTAATCCGGGGAGATGGTGTTCCTACCCTGACAGACAAAACCCTGTCGGCATATGCCGCATCCACACTGGAGGGCTGTGCTGTCATGGCCTATGTCTACACTACAGCGCCTATGTATGAGTGGAAAAGGCCCTTGCCTCTCAGAAGAGGTGTTCAGTGCTGGAATACGACACATTCCCTGGCTCTTTAAATTCACTCATTCCAGCGAGAAAGACTGGAAGCGTTAAAGAAAAATCCTGGCTGGTCTGGTTTACTTAGTCCAGGAGTTGGATGCAAAGCATCTGAATAATTTGTGGTCTATGGGACACCAGGACACCTTTTTTGCGGGGTGGGTGGGAGGGATTTGAGGGGAGGAGAGTTGTTTTTAATAAATGAAATACATTTATTTTCTCCAAGCTGAGAAAAGAGAGGCCTGTTTTGATGTTGGTTAAAATTAAAGTCAAACAGAAACAAAAATGGATCAAAACAGTTGCTAAATAAATAAACAAACAAATATGAAAAAACGGAAAATGGCAATACCAGCTGGTCAGCATGCTGCTTTTGCAGGACGTCCCGTTTATAATCCTTTACGAATACCAAGCTGAGCTTGTCCTCAACCTCGGCCAGCCAGTTGAGCACTTCCACCTCATCCTCCCCAAAGAGCCTAGCGTTGGACAACGCCTGATCAAGCAGGGCTGCCTTCCGGCAGCACCGATCTTGAACCTCGCTGTACCGGGCCCGCAGTGAGTCTAGCTTCTCTGCCAGCAAGCCCTGTTCAGCTATGCAACTCAGGGAGGCGAGAGACTGCCCGAGACTGACGGCCTGATTCACGTCAGTCGCGCGACTCTCTATGTCTTCCGCTAGTGCCTGAAAATCCAGGGTGACAAAATGGACAACAGAAACAAATGATTGAAAATGGAATAAAACGGAGAAAAAAAACTTAAAGAATGAAATTAATTCATGATCAAAGTAAAGACATAACCCACCAAGAAGGGCACAAACTATAACAAATAAAAGGTTTCAGTTGGTTGCAAAGAGCAAAAGACACAACAGTTACATGGCTACATTATGGCCAGAAGCAAACAATGGGCCACCCATGTTGTGATTTCTCACGCTCTCTATTTCAAAAGCCTGTGATAGCTGTCCCCATCACCATGCAGACAGCTTTCTGCACTTCTATGTGTAACAATGGCCGACGTCTTCCATCGACAGTTCTGGGTTTGCTTGGGGACCATTTCCTACCTTGTGACGGGTGATCTGCTGCTGGATTTTAGCGGTCTGAGTACCAATGGGCTCAGAATTTGCCAGTTTCTTCTCCGTCAAAGATAGCCAGTCTGAAATAGGCTCTGTGGTCTCATGGAATTGTTTAGCCAGAATCAGGATATCTTCCAGTTGTTTTTGCCTACAGCATGACAACAACAAAGCTGCTAATTAGGTGTTAGGTCTTTTTTTTTTTTTTTTAAATCAGGACAATTAAGCAACTGAATGTTTGAGTGCCACCTTAACCATAAAGATTGTATTGCACTATGAAGCTTTTAACAGGCTGCAGTGGCTAGAGGTCTGAGTGCAAATGCCTTTAAACAAAGCGATAGAAAGAAGGAAGAGACACCTGGACTGAAGAGAGGTGTTTAACATCTAGTCAGGCAAACAGGAAATGCAAACACACACGTTCCCTAGCAACTGCAGAACAATGCCCTTTTCAGGGATGTTGTGTAAGGGTCCAAGGCAACTCCCACGGAAGTCAATAAAAAAGGTTTCTGTTCTACACTGTTAGATTTTCTGCCATCAACAGCACTGTCATAGAAATCTCCCGAAATGATAAGGGGCATTGCTAAAATCCTTGAATGTCAGGTTTGTAAGGACCATTAGGTGCTGGTGAAAGGTTCCAGATTGACAGTCCTTGAAACCGCGGCCCATTGATTCAGCTGGAATTTCAAATACGATAAACTGAGGTTGGCCCTTGTGGGTGGCTCGACACATCATTATATGAACTAGACCATGCAGCAAACTGCATCTTGTAAATGAGATTCATGCAGCAGGAAGGTGCAAACAGTACTCTGGAGCTGAAGCTGAAAGTCAAACTAGGAGGAATAAAAATAAACCCACACTGTGAAGAGAATTAATTTCATCTAAGCATCTCCACAGCATTATAAAACTGTGCCATCTGTTTCACCCTCCCAACGCACATTTTAGTTTTGTGAGTTTTCTCGTTGACACTTGCTGTTTCCAGGATATTCCAATAAAGGAATCTCACTGAACTTCCCAAGTGTCGCTATCTGATGATTACAAACAGCCCACAACAGTGTCCAGTGGATTAACACTGGCTGCAAACCCAAAGTGCTGTACTAGCAAGAACTATTCTAAAGATCTGATTAACTGACTGCTGGATGGCCAACCAATGCATACTGAAAACAGTTTAAAAAACACACACACAAATGCTTCCGTCAGTCAGAAAGCAGCTTGTAAGTGTACAGTGTAATACAAACTTAAACAATAATAAACTGGTCTTTGTCTAAAGTACACAGGGCAGTGAGCTCTGTAAACAACTCCAAAACACTGATCATTAATGGACATGGGAGAAATTGCCACTACCCTTTGCCAATAAGATGATGAAACAGATCATTGCAAGACCGGTAAGCAGTATAAGCCGAAGTCTGGGCCTATTACATGGCTTTACAATGAAGGAGGATATCCCAGCAAAATCACAGATTCTAAAGGGTGGAAGGAACCACTGTGGTCATCTAGTCTAGAGCAGAAGAGAAATTCACAAGTTTTCCAGTGACAATATGTTCATTGCTTGTTCTCACCCTTAAACAGGCAGCATATTCAACCAGATACATTGGTGCAAAGAACACGTTTCCTGCTGGGCGCAGAGGAATTTCTCCGCTTTCAAAGCTGAGAGAAAATGAAGTCACTTCCTTCCCACTTCTCTTCCTTACCTGGCTGCTGCCTTGCCAAGCAGTCCTGCCCATCTATTTTCAAGACTCTCCAGCTGGCAAACAATCTTCTCTCGGTCCGTTGGCTCGGCCGACTGCGCTATCCTTCCGCCCTCTGCCTGAATCATCTCGACAGTGGCCTTGCGATCATCCAGGAGCCGCTGGAGCAGCTTTTGCATAAACATTAAAACAAAGAGGGATAAAAGTTACCAAACTGAGTCAGCAAAGCTACTTCTGCCTCCAAACACACCAACCCTCTAATTGTGTTTGAAAACCATTAATAAACGCTGGGCTGCATCCAAACCCAGCTGAGCAAATCAACAACGAGATTTTTGTTTTCCTCCCAAACTCAAGAGACAATAAAAATGCCTCAAACAAATCCAAAACACTTGATTCAACAGAGGAACTTGAAACTTGCTCCCCAAATTGTAAAAAATTATGTTTTAACGTTCGCTCGACTCTCCTGTTAAAAAAACCCCTCACCCTATGTGATGAAGTCTTGGGGTTTCTTTTAAACTTTGTTTTACCATTATTAACATGTCTGAACGTTCAATCCGTTAACAAGTCTTATTCATAACCTGTCTGTGTTACCTAAAGACCAACGTGTGTTTGGTCAACCCTCTTTCCTGTGTTTTTATTTTGTTCAAATTCCAAAACTGAAACCACACACTACAAAATCTATTTGAGCCGGATATAAAATAGCTGTCAGCATGAGCAAAACCAAATGGGCTGTTGTTGAAGAAAAACAAACAGGCAGCTAATTTCAAGACAGTAGGATAGCAAAATAATACTGGCGCGGTAGAGCCAACCTGCCTGTCTTTTATATAAGACTCATTATTAGCCTGTTAAGATGGCAGGTATGGGTAACAAGACCAGAACCCATACAGTATAATGGTAGAATATGAGAACGTCATCGCTGCAGAATGGTTGCCGTAAACTAGTAGAATTACATGAAATCACAGTTATTTATATTTTAAAAATGATCCAAATGGAGCAGAGACACTGGTTCGGCTACTAGCAGCGCACTGTGCTCGTGGCCTCTACATCCTTCCCTCCTGGATACTGTTCAGCGTTCACTATCTCCAGCTCACTTACCTTCTGTTCTTGGATCTGAGCTTTCACCACTTTGTATTCAGCAGAGGGAGGTTTCTGATTGGAGATGAGCTCCTCTGTGTCTACCAACCAGCTCAGCAGTGGCTCCAAAGCATCCTGAAACTTCCCACAATGCAACAGGGCCTCTTGTAGCTGTGCGATTCTCTGTGCCACCTGCGTTGAACATAGACACACATCTCTAGAGGCGCAGTGTTCTCAAGTTACACTAGGTGACAACAGAGCAACTGCTCGTTGTCTTTGGCACTGTTACGGTGTCAACGGCTCTGCTTCAACTATAGATGCGGCTCCCTTTATGTCAGCTGACTCACCTGAGCGAAGACAACGGCTTACTGCATCAAGCGAGGAAGGCTCACCTCTCCTGCGGTGCTTACCTTTTTGTTGAGAGTGTTCCAGCGGGCGTTGATCTCCTCCATGTCATGTTCCAATCCCTGCACGTCGCAATTTTTTCCTGCGCTCTGGATGAGTCCCTGGCCCAGTCCGTTCACTTGCTGTAGTTTTACCTGTATGGGATCCACTTGCTCCTTCTGAAACATCTGAACAAGAAGGGGGAATTGATTTACAACCTTCAGTTCTCTTGTGCAGCACCACCTCATCTGCTAACGGATACACTTTAGACTGCAGTTCCCAGCCTTCTCCAAAGAGCAAGCAGAACATTTTCCTTTTGCTTCTTCTGGTGCAGTTATTTTCATTATTTTTTTAAAGAAGTTTTGTTTGTTAGTTTAAATCTCTCATCTGCCCATATCCAGTATAATCATAGAATCATAGGACTGGAAGGGACCTCGAGAGGTCATCTCGTCCAGTCCCCTGCACTCATGGCAGGAGTGAGTATTATCTAGACCATCCCTGACAGGTGTTTGTCCAACCTGCTCTTAAAAATCTCCAATGATGAGCACTTCAAGTATCTATTGGTCTCAGGCATAGATTATGTCTCAGATGCAGCCATATATGCTTTTAAATCTGTAAAACCCATGCAGAAGCCCCACCTAGATAGCCAAACTGTGACTTGCACCAAGACCCAGTCAGATGCTCAACAACAGAAATCAAAGCAAATCTTACCCTGGCAGTGTTGAATTGGGATGGGCAATACACTAGATGAGTTTTATCAAACGACTGAAACTTTAGACACTGGGAAGCATACTGCATTTGTAAAGACCAAGGGAACAAGAGAAAGGCAATGGAAGATTAATGTGTTAGCTGTTTATCTGAGATCATCCCACGTATTTGGCACAATCCACGTCTGCAAGTCCTGTGAGGAAAGCATTCCAACCAAAAAAGGGGTTTTGGAAATGAAGGAAGGAACCTTGCTGTTGGGAGGAAAAACAACAGGGAAAATCCCGTTTTTCGAGGAGGTAAGTGCCCTTATCAAAGACTCAAATCTCCTGTAATTAGCTGATGACAAGCCAGACCCTAGCAGTCTGTATTCATTTCCTTTCCTCCACAATAGTGTCATTCAGCCTCAGAGACAAGGCAGCCAACCAAGGCCACATTGTGCAGGAAACGCTGGATCATGAAAAGCAAATTCTGAGCAAACTCCAAGAGGTAGAACCAGCTCTGCTTCCACATAATGAAGAATACAATCCAAAACAGGGCATCCGAAGAAGTGGGCTGTAGTCCACGAAAGCTTATGCTCTAATAAATTTGTTAGTCTCTAAGGTGCCACAAGTACTCCTGTTCTTTTTGCAAAACAGGGATGGACACATTGTTTATACAGGCCTTGGGCTGCTAGCTAGCACAGATCATAGGTCAAACGCTGACAAATAGAAGAACAGGAAAGATTATTGTGCTCTCTCTGTACTCACAACCATTTCCCTCGGAAGGGAGCCGGAGATAAATGCACACAACCGTTCTCTTTCTTTTTCAAGTATGCTTGAAAAAACCCATGTAACCAAGGATATGGAAATTGACAAAGTCTAAACATTTCATTTCAGATCCACTTGTGCCAAAAACTCCTGAGAAGCAAGCACTGGATTAAGGTTTGGAAAAGGTCTCTGGTATCAGACAACTGCTTTATCTCTGAAGGGATGAAAGTCAGTAACACTCTGCCTGGGAAAGACAGCCTGCCTTCTGATTCTTTGTCCCATTTTCAAAATCTTTTCCTCCCCACTGAAGTTCAGCAGCTTGTCTACACAGTGGGACTATGCCAGGAATATTAACTCAAGAGCGCTGGAAGACACAATCCAGAGCTATATGCTTGTGCAGAATTATTCTATGGTTATAAGAAGTGATGGTGACATGAAATAGCTAATTCTCCAAACACTTCTGTTACTGCTCTTATATGGAGTTGGCTGCTTAAGGCAGCCAAACACATAAAAGGATCAGACTGATAAGTAAGGCATGCAACCATTTGACTGGAGCAGAGTGCCTCTTCCAGTGTACTCTGAACTAAGCCTTAAATATAAAACTGGACTTTAAAAACAAACAAACTAGAAGCTTTAAAACATTTTTTTTTTTTGCAGGATCCAAATGCACAGCCGCTGACCCCCAACAATGAAGAACTGTAAGGTACGTACGCACAATCCAGAAACCAAAGCCCGTTTCACGAGGATCATTTAAAACGCAATCACATGCATAATCGCATTAAGAGCGAATACTTCTAACACATTTATTCTTCAAAGCCAATATGCATACACAAGACTCCAATGTTTTAATTTATTAACCTTCACGGGGACTCAAATTTGAAACAAATATTTAATGTGCAATCTATCTTTTACATAGAAAAACATGATGAGTGAGGTTTCTGAAAAGCTGTATTTGGTGAACTGCATGGACTGACGTTCTCGACTAAAGGCACTGGATCTGTTCGGGTACCTCCCTCTCATTTTGAGAACCACTTTCCAATGACTCTCTTTAAATTCTACTTTGTTCCTATCATGGATGACTGCATCCTGTGATCTCACTCCACTTCTTAACCCTTTTATTGCTGAACACAATACAGCCATCATTTGGTGATTTTCTGTAGAAGTGCCAGCACTCCGTTGGAACAAATATTTCAGAGGGAATGTATGAGGATATGTGTTGCAACATTGGAAGTACATTTTTGCTTCATGCTCCTGGTATGTTAGACGCAATTCAGCTGGTTAATACTAAGATGCTCAAGTTACAAGGCATTTTCCTGATGCAAACCTAAACCTATCAATGGCTCGAGGCATCACTGGTTCCAAAGGGTTAATAACTAGAAACATTTAATATAAAATACAGTCCCAATAGAGAGGCAACAACGAAACTGAAGCAGTAAATCCCAGATAATAGCCACATGAAGTCAGTACCTTGATGTCTCTTTTTCTTTCCTAATTTACTGACTGGAACTTGGTTTGGTAGTGAAGGCTGCACTTTAAGCAAAAACTCAGTATAAACTGATTGCTCTCTCCTTGTGTTCCCCTCCATTTCAAAGCAGTTCTCTGATGCCGAGGTAGCTGTGGGTTTTTTAAACTGGTAGCATAGCGCAAAGGATGAGTAATTGCCACTGAATCAGGTTTATGTGCTGGGCAACTGGTAATGTCTTCCCAATGACTGTTCTTCTAACCTAAATGGCTGATCAATTAGGGATCAGATATGGAAATACCATGCATTAAAAAAAAAACTGATACTCTTTATAGCACTTTTCAAATTTTCTTAATACAAATGTTGTTAGTAAAATACTGAAAAGAATTACACTTATTTTTCTCCTGATATTTCAGAACATCTTTGCCCCTCTTTCTCATTTAAGAAAACCTTAAATGAATGGTTATTGTATAGCATGCATGCATTGTGTTCACTCAATTTGCTTTACAGATTCTCTTTAGTAACAGCATTTTGTATTTGAAATGGTGGATCTACTCCAGCAAGAAAAATCTTCCTGTAGCAATCTCTAATTTACTTTTGAGTAAGCAGAATGTATTTGAATAAGTACGTCACTTGAAAAGTTTAGGGAAAGAGTTTTCATAATCTAACAATTGTCATATTTTACCTCCCATGCTTGCAAAAATACATATTTCCCACCCCCAAAGCATTGGCCTACAAAATTGAACTCTTTTTAATTGGGAAAAGACCTACCTCAAGGTTTACAATACAGAAAATTGACAGAGGGGACAATTAGTGCAGTTTGTACCTCACAAAAAGTGTGAGCAAACTGTCAGCTAGGTAGGAGTCAGGACTTCCTCTCCCCACCCCCAGAAACGAAGGGATTTCCTGTCTGATACATCCCGTGTAAGTAACTGAGTAACAAATACCTCATTATCTGGAACTAATCCATCTGTTACAGCAGGAGCCCTTTCCGCTACAAGAACTGTGATAGGAGACCCTTCTGTGTCAGCCATTGTGATAGTCAAGGCTTTCACTCCAGATGCTGTAGAAGATAGTTCTTTTGCTAGGAGGCGTGAGAGAGGAGGGGGGTCTTCCATTCCCAACACAGCTGCAGGAAGCATCTGTGTGCTGTGCTCTGAGGCACATGATGCTCCAGGTGCCTGGCCAGAGGCAATGGGCTCCTCCAGGCCAGATGATGCCGCAAGTTCCTCCATGCTGAATGGCAAGGCCGTGGCCAGCTCTTCCATCTCTTGTGGGGACGCAGCATGCTCCTTTGTGCTGGAAATTACAGCAGAGTTAAACTCTTCTGGCCTGGATGCTGTAAGGATGGGAAACTCTTCCATACCTGGAGTGTCAGTGGGAAGCTCCTCCACGCTGCATGCCACGGCAATGGTAGCATGTTCCTCGGTATCTGGCAGTGCTAGTACAGGTTCCGCCGCAGCCGGCGGCGCGGCCTCAGCGACAGGTTCCGCCACAGCCGGCGGCGCGGCCTCGGCGACAGGTTCCGCCACAGCCGGCAATGCTGTAGGGAGCGTCTCTGCGCTGTCTAGAACGGTGGCGGCTGGCTGCTCTATACTAAATGGAGCAGTGATGCCTGCAAGCTCCTCGTCAGCGGTTGTGACCGTGGAAGTACGCTCCTCTGCGCCGGCACACGCGCGTTCCACGCAAACTGGTGAGCGAGTATTTCCACACACAAACTGTACACCAGCTACACAACTTATTAACTTATCTGCCCAGCTGTGTTCAAACAGCCAGGCCAGGTCTCCTGGTTCCCAGATATCGGCCTCCCCTGTGGAAACATCCAGCATTACCTGTCCAACCATTTTTGGCACGTCCTCCTGAACAACATGGGCACTTGGGAATTCTTCCCCAGGAGTAATCCCTTCCACATGCAGCAGCTGACCCAGAGGCACTGTTTCTTCTGACTGCAGGTCCTCAATGGACTCCGTGGACTTCACCCACGCCTCAGAGCCCTGCTCAGATATAGACTCATTTGGAAAAGGTGCTTGAGAAAAACAGTGAGTATCTAAATGTTCAGTTCCATGAATTTGGCCCTCCAATCGATCGCTCTCTTTGTCCAAGTCCGTGACTTCATCCTCAGACGCTAGTTCTGAGACACCCCAGTGTGAGAATTCAGTCCTTTCAGACAGAGGATGCTCATTATTGTCAGAACAATTAGCCCCCTCAGCACTGACCTCATCTTTCAGCCAGTAAAAATCCTGCTGGGAATGCAGTTCCTCGGCACTTGTGGCAGGAACGAATGGCTGACAGTGGAACGAATGGCTTGAGGACATTCTCCTTGTATACTCTTCAGAGGTCCACTCCACTTTATTGTAGGTTTCCAACGAGGCTTGATCTCCTTGGGGCAGTAACAAACAACCACTGGGATGAGGAGATGTTCCTTCAGAACAGGACATTTCACTTGTATTTGCCTCAGGAGACACTGTCGCTTCACAGCTCAGTATTGCTTCTACTACACAATCTTCCACTGGCTCTTGATCTGGCAGCAGGTCAATTTCACATTCTTTAGCATCCTCTAAGTGACTTATTGGCCAGAGCTGCTGTGGGGATATTGTCTCCTCTACAACCCTAGGACTGGAAACCCCCACTTCTTCAGAGTCTGTCTGGGTGACAGAGGAGGTTTCCTTTTTAGAGTAAGGCTCTGTAGTGGGTTCTATTGTACTCGCCACCTGAGAACTGTATGTGGCATCAAAGTCCTCAAGGTCTGACACAATAGCAGAGTCTGCAGCACTGACTTCGAAAGGAGCTGTCTGCTGACATTCTTCTGTTTCAGCCTCTACAAGCTTTTCTGAGTCTGTCTGTGGGTCCAGCCCTTCTGAGCAGGTCCCAGAGACGGGACCGTCTAGATCCACTGAAGAAGCTCCATCTCCTTCTTCACTCAAACACTGCTTTTCTAGTTCAAGGAACATCTGTACAGAATCTGTGTCAGAGAACTGCTCTGGGACAACAGGACTGACACAGCACTCTGAATTTGGAGTGAAGTCCTCAGCTTCAAATTGAACTGTTATGTCTTCAGTATCACACATGTTATCTGTAAAGGCGCAGTTTAAATCCTGGTATGTTTCCTGGGGAACAGAAGCTGAGCAGTTATCATGCAGCCGTGAGTCATCACAGTGCACTGGGTGGTGAACTGGGTGGCGAGAGGTCCCCAGGACACCAGCAGAAGACTCTGTTGTCTCTATTGTCATTGCTGTGGCAGTTAATTGTTCCCTTTCTTCAGAAATATCTGCCAAGCAACAGTTCCTTTTCTCATCTGTCAATAGAACAGTCTTTCCTCCCTCTGACAGCATCTCCTCCTCCCACTCCTCCTCAGCCTCCATCATTATCCATCTCTCATCCTCTTCAAATCGCAGCTCAGACTCCGTTTTTTCTCTAAGGCTGGGGGTGATGAGAATATTCATTCCTGAATCCAGCATCTCTTCACTTAGGCAGGGAGATAGCTGTACGGTTTCTACAGTGCAGTCTGCTTGGGTCGCTTCCAATGTTTCATGATGCCCATCGCTAAGGCTTCCCTTGATAACATTTCTCCTTGCTCTTGGCCATGTTGCACTTGAGAGTTTCTGGTCCTGTGTGATACCCATGGATGTTGCAGGCGTATCTTCTGGTTTCAGAAGGGGTTGACATTCATCCTGGAAACAGTCTTCACCTAACTGTTTCGCCTCCTGAACTTCTGGAATGCCAGACGATTTGGAGACATGTTCCAAAGTTAGCGATTCTGACATAGGTTCCCTGTGGTCTGAATGTCCAGAGTTCTCAGCTAACATGGCACCTGACTCCCTTTTTTCTTGTAAAGAAGAATTTGATGCACCAGCTTCTGAGACCTCACTCAAGGAGGCCTCAATCCTTTCTGCAAATTCAGGGAAGTTTGGTGGCATAAAAGATTTCCAGGATCTCCTGTTTACATTCTCTTTTCTTTCCGGGTTTGGCCTTCTTCTGGGTGGAGCTGGTGCTGACTTTGAGACATCACTGCTGAGTTTCAGTGCATCAAAAATTACTCTCTCGTCTAACTTTTTACTTTCCGGTGCCCTTGATTCAAAGACATTGGATGCTCCTAAAGTCCCATTGCTAGATATAGTACTGGCATCCACCTTATCTATAGTGCTTTTGGAAGGCTGATTAAGTTTAGATCCCTGATCGATCTGTTCATTTATTCTCATTGTGTCATATATAGACCTCTGAGGGACATAGCAGTCCTCTATATACCCATCCTCTTCCTCCCCTTTTCCCAGACAAGTGGGATTCTGCCGTAAACAGTCTGGCCTGCTTAGTGGCTTGCCCATACTTCCTTAATTCAGGAAGAAACAACCTTGTTAACTTTTTATCCACAACAAAAAGAAATGCATTCTGTGTAAATTAAAATCCCTTTCGATTTTAGACTGTAATCCTAAAAAGAACTCTGACACTGAAATTTGTATTCCACAGAAGTCCAATGGCAATCCGCACAGAAGCAAATCTCCATTGTAGTAAGGCTCCCACAAAGTCGCATTCCGTAGCCCCTCCCGTAATCCTGGTGGTCCCAAGCTGATAAACAGCACATTTCTTTAAAAAAAATCACTAGCCAAATAATTCCTTCTAGGGGTTGCTTTTAAGGTAAGGTTCCTTTCTCCTGGCAACTCTGTCAGCAAAAACCATCCGAGTATGACAGCTTCTATTCAATAAATACTCCCAATCATTATTTCCGACAGAAGCTGCAGATGAGTTTGAAGCTGTTAATTTATACCGAGCGTGCCCTTCTTTAATAACAAAGGCAAAGCTTCTCCAGTCTCTTCATGTATTGCAGCCCAGGCTCCAACGGATTCCTCTCATTTTCTTCCCAGCTCTAGTCCTGTAAAGTCCAGCTGGTCTGAATTAGCCTCTCCCTCCACAACTCGAGTGTTTTCATTTGAACTAAGCTGGTGAGCGGATATTCCTGCAAGTTTAAACACAGGAAGTTCTTCATTCAGGGCAAACTCTGGGTCTTCCTGTCTCAAAACCATGATGGCATTGCTGTTCCTTTTACCCAATCAAGCCATAACGATCGGAATCAAAGAAAATGACAAAAACAAAAAAACAAAAACAGCTTCTCGGTGGAACATACACGGCAGATTCCTTCATTGGCAGCAGATTTTTTGTAAAGGCTTTAAAACGCCCCAGACGTGGAGAGAGGGGGGGGCTCAGCAGATCTGCAAAGATTTCCCAAGTTCCCGACCGCAAAGGAGGAATATTTGGGGGATCCTCCCCCTGGAAGGAAAGCGAACAGCAGAGAGGCCAGAGGGACTAACTTTCCCAGGTCCTGCCGATAGCAGCCCACTGCTTTCCCGGTTTCCTCTCGGTTCCCGGAGAGGCTCCCTTCGGCTTTCCCATGCTGCGTTCCCGGGGAGGCGCAGAAGAGGACTCCAGGCGGCAGAGCCACCCAACCCTCGCCGGTGTCCCAGGACTTTCTCCCCCGCCCCGAACGCAGGTGGCCGCTTTGGAGAGGGGGCTGCGGACAAGTCTCCAGGAAGTTAGTTTCCTTTCCTCCCTCTCGCCTTTTGTGTGCTTCAGCTCTGGCTGGTGCGGCGGCGGCGGCCGGGCTGCGAGCGGAAAGCGCCCCGCCTCCCCCTCTGCGAGTCCCCGGCCAGCGCTGCTCCTAGCCGCCGCTCCGTGGGATGCATGTCAAGCAGCCGCCGCTATTCTCCTCCTCCTCCTGCCTTGCCCAGAGTGGAGGCTGCAGCTGTCACGGGCCTTTGCGCACAAACTTCTTGCCGGGGGAACAAAAGGCTTCGCGGGAAGGCCGGGGCTCGCCGGCAGCCCCCACTCCCCTTCTCAGCGGGTGGGTTCAGGGAGCCTCGGGATCCATCCCCACCCCCCCGCTCCCGGGGCAAAGCCGCGACCGCCCCCTCGGACCCCGGCTCCTGCGGCCGCGCTGGAGCTCCCCGGTGCGCGGGGCTGGAGACGGCGCTGAAAGATCGCGGCTCCCAGCAAGCTGCCAACTCTGGCGAGGGGGCGGGGGGGCTGGCGGGGACGGGAGGGCGGGGACCAGCAGGGTGGGAAGGACAGACCGGGAGAAGGGAAGGGAAGGCGAGGACGCGGGGAGGGGCCGGCAGACAAGGGAAGGCGGGGAGGAGGGTGGCCCCAGCGCGCACCGGGCTTGGAGACGGGGGTGGCCCGAGCGCGCACCGGGCTTGGAGACGCGCACCGGGAGAAGAAAGAAACGCGGCTCCGCAGCCAGATAAAGGCAAACCCTTCCCGCGGGGCTAGGGGCGAAGCTGCGGCCGCCCGGCGCAGCTCTTCGGGGCTCCCGGGGCCACCGTGGGCTGAAGGAAACGCGGGGCTGGGGCAAAGCGACACGGCGGGTTTAGCGCCGGCTCCGGCGGGGGGGAAATAGCAGGCGCTTCCCTTCCCTTCCCCCTGCCTTGTCTCGGGAAGCTCCTCCTCTCGGGGGGAGGGGGCAGAGTGCAAATCCCCCGACAAAGAGAAGCAACGCCCTGTCTCTCCGCCTGTGGCTGGGCTCGGGTATCCCCCCTTCCCCAGCCCCGCCGCGCCCCGCCAGCCCCTCTCCCCTCCGGCCAGGTGTCCTGCCGACACCTGCACCAGGAGAGGGAATGGGGGAGGGGAGGATTTCCTCCTACCCCGTTGTGACTGCCATGAAACCCGAGCCCAGAGCCATTCACCCGTGGAAACGCGCGGGGTTACATTCGCACGGCGGCAGGAGTTTCCCGCCCAGCCTCCAGGTGCAACCATCACCTCTCCTGCCCACCATGCACCGTCCCGGCCTCGGGGATTCCCTGCCTGTCCCCTAGCTGCTGACCTTCTCTGCACCAGGGCTTGGGAAAGCCGCCTCCACGCACCATGCGAGCCCTGGGAAACAACACACACGCTGTGCTGCACCGAACTGCCCTGGGGAGCTGGGCGAGGTGACCCACTGGGTCTTCTCTAGTGCTACTTCCAGCCTTGTCATTCTCCCCAGGGTCACAATCAGCCCCTCCGGGGGGGGGGGGGGTTGTTCTCCTTTGATGGTAAGGTGCGGAGCACACTTTGTTGCATCTGCTGCCCCCATGGGGGAGGTGGGAGGATCCCTGGTACAAGTAAATCTGTTGTACCCACAGGTCAGTGCCATCTCCCCGTAGACCATTTGAAAGGTTTTAATTGCTGACTGGATGGATTTTTGCAGAAGAGGACCATAGGGTATTTAATGCTCTCACAGACTCCCTCGCTAGTTTATTACAAGATGTCACTGGGGAATCTTGCAACCTAACTGCGGTGATATCTTGGCACACCACCACAGAACCTACTTTTTGTTTACTGACATGCATTAAAAAAATTTATCAGTGCAAGAGACTAATCAGACTATATATTTCCCCATAATTATTTTATTAGCCACTTTCATATAAAGTTATAGTCATATTTTCATTTCTGGTTACCCTGAAACAGCATTCATTTCCCAGCACTTCTAGCTCTCATTCCAAAAACCAGTGAAGTTCGTCAGTACTGGGTTTAGACTGCTTAATCCTAAAACAATAATGACATCATATCTTTTACTTTTTTTTCTTGAGACTATGGATTCCTGCTAGATCCATTGCTCCACAACCTTTGCATCACATGTTGACCACACTCTCCCTCTTCATTCTTATTGTCGATTTAAAATGGTTAAATGGGGCAAATTTAAAAAATCCTCTGGGGCGTTGGAAGAGGGAGGTAAGCTGAATGTGTGACTCACTAAGCAGAGGCCTGCTAAGAGACGTGGCAGGTTTGAGAGAAAACCAGAGTGTTCTGAAAAAGCTTCAACACAGCTCTCAGCAACATCCAACAACCCAGTTAAGGCTGGACAACCCCACAAGACACACGTCCTCCTGGGTTTTATGGATGACTTAGGAAATGGCCTAGGAATTAGAACAACAGGGGGCGGGGGGACACCAATGCTACTAAATTATATTTTATATAGGTCTATTGCCATCTACTTACTTGCTCCTATCACCATGGTATCAGAGCTTCACAAACATTCCCATACTCATAATGCCCTGGTGAGCAATCACCATTTTACAGAGGAGAAACCGACGCAAACATTTTCAGAATTTCTGCACACCCACTAACCACCGAGACCAGACAGAGCTGCAGGTGTCCTGCTGAAAACATCTGGACTTGCCCAAAGTCAAAGAGAGAGCTTGTGGCAGGGTTGTGAGTTGAACTCAGATCTCTAGTCCCTGTACTTTAAACGCGCCTCCATCTTTCCACTTTGACTGAGCAAGTGCCACCCTCTCTTTTCGAGCAGACCCACATGTCTAGCACTTGTCCTCATCTCCCAAGCAAAAGTCTATAAACAATCCTTAGCGCGAAGGCTAAATGACAACGAACACCAACTGCATAAATCATCCTATGAAACCATCCGCAAGAGCTTGTTCTTCTGAAAAATGAAAACACACATTTTGCAAGGATAAGTTTTCCACACTTATGAACATTAAAAACTTGTTACATTTCCTATACTGAGTAGAGATGAAAGAAGCCTTTGGGGGGTGGGGAGGAAGTCATTTCCATTCATAAAATAGGTCAAAGTACCATTTTGAGAAGAGGGGGAAGGAGACCTGACAGCCAAACCATGTCTGAGCCTTGTGCAGACAGGACACCCTACTGTGGATGTAGTTGGCAATCTGAATTAATCACCTGAGAGCTCCTTTAAGAAGCAGAATCTATCCTGGGCTGCACCGTTCTCTCAAAAATATCAACCCTCCAACATAGACCTCCAGAGGATTAATATGGTTGGCACACATCTTGTACCCAGCTTGGTCTGCCAGTATTTTCTCTCTCTCTCTCTCTCTCTCTCACACACACACACACACACTCCATGACCAATCTAGCCCATCTCTGGCTCTGCGCGTAAGCACAGATTTTACAGTTAAGGGAGAGCAGGTCTTGGTTTACTTTAATAATTCAACCCAGCTGAAACAACACAAGAAAGGCCGGCCCCACCATTTCACCAATAAACCCACTCCCCCCTCCCCACCTTCACTGTGCAAACTCTCTCTGAGTGGGACTGTTAAATACTTTAGGGCCCCTTCTGCAGGAGGAATTCCAGGAATCCAGGCTGGGGGTGCTGAGGGTTTTTGTTCCATTATAAAGAATGATCTCGATGTGGAACTGCCAGCTTCAGAGCCAGAAATTCTTTTCCTATTTCCTCACCAAGTCACGTGCCCAGAGCAGGTCAGTTATCCTCCATCACATCCCCTATCTCTAAAACCAGTAGAAAATCAGATAGGTATTAAAGCAGATGCAGCCGACTACAAACCCATGATACTGGGCTTTCCACGGAGGTTTGGGCTCAAATATTATCAGGTCCTCAAAAGTCATAATCAGACTGATCACGAAAAGACTCTAAAGCAAGGCTTGACAGGTTACTGAGTGTCATACAGTCGGGAGTAGTCCTGGAGTTGAAGAGTCCTAACTGAGAGACACACAGCATTTCCTAACTCAAATGGCCCTCCTCCAATTTTATATTTGTTATGTGGTGTGTGAAGGGAGGGAGCCTATGGTCCTCTGAATTTTTGTCCTTTCAGATTTCTCCCAATGGTTTTGGTATGTGGAGACCTGCCAGCAGCAATCTCTGTTACTGAAATAAACATCTGATAGAGCTTCCAGACTCTACCCCAGAGCTCCAAAAAAACAAGAGGGGTGGAGGAACAGGGGGAGGGGGGGGGTGTTCATTTCACAACTAGCTGGGACCTACAGCCTGGTTTTTAAAGAAAATGTAGCAGGGACGCACTGGGAGGAACCTGAAATGTGATGTTGGTTTAATTAGCAAATCTGCGTTTACCTGCCCCATTAGGAACATACATCTTAGCCAATCACAAAATCAGTTTCCAGTCAGCAGGTGAACCAGGAGTATGTTCTTTGTGAATTCCTAGAGAGGAAGAGAATGACCAGATGTCCCAATTTTATTAGGGAGAGTCCCGATTTTGGGGTCTTCTTCTTATATAGGTTCCTATTACCCCCCACCCCCGTCCCGATTTTTCACATTTGCTGTCTGGTCACCCTAGAGAGGAATGAGATGCCAACTCTCCCTTCAGTAATCCTGCCCTCAAAAGAAGAGCCAGTTGGGGTATATTAGCCCTCTTCTGCCCGCTCCCTGCAAAAAAGCCCAATAGGACATTACCCAACGCTACCCAAAGTCATGACAGCTCTTAATAAGACTGTATGGGGCGCTGATATACAGAGCAATGCCAGTGCTCAGGCACTGATCAGTAGCTAAGAATTTACATTACAGGTTTGCTTTACTCTTAATTCTTCTCAAAATGTCTTGTCCTCCCCTTCAAGACCCTTTGCAACCAAGCTTCCACCTACATCTCTGCCCATTTACTCCTCCTCTCCCCACCCCTTCACTCAGGATATTCCTCCCAATCTTCTCTTCATTGCTACTTTTCTCTCCTCCTCCTCCTCTCATTCAACCTGTCCCCTGGGTTTGGATCAGTCTCACACTTCCTTCCCACCACGTGTTCCCTTTTTCTTTCAAATCCCTCAAAGACCATTCTATATGGTAGATATCTGGGAGCACCCCAAGCTGAGCAAGGTGCTGTGAAGACATATAGGAAGACGCCCCCGATCTGAATTACTGCTTTTTCCTTACTGCTGAGCCCTCTTGCCGATTTCCACGTTGCTCTGTGCTTTGTCTAGTCTTTATTATTAAATTGCAATGCGCTCTCGATATTCTGTGAAGCATCATGCGCGCTGGCAGTGCTGTATAATGATAATTTCCTACTAATAAATGATCTCTGCTAAAATTCATTCTGAGGGTTGTTTCAGACTTACCGAGAAACAGCTGTGTTTAAAAAAAATAAAAATAAAAAAGCTTTGCCAAGAGCCTCGTCTGAAGTGGGAGCACCTGCTTTTGGGACTTTAGGTCTGTGGTTCTCCAACCTTTCTAACAGGACTGCGTTTTCAGACAGTGATTGTCTCATGGACCACCTATCTTCTCATTCACAATTGCATCGGTTCCATCGCCCGATTTCACAATTGCATAACCTCCCTCTGGCAACTACAGAAATTGCTTATGGGAAAAAGTAACATTAGGAAGGCATTTAATATATTTTTAGCTGTATTTTAATGTAATTTAGCAGCTGGAAATAAAGAGTGCATCATATGATCAGCTAGCTCGCTGTAGACCCCCAAGTCGGCCACCGAGCAGCTTGAGATTCTCTGATCCAATGAGCCCAGAATGCAGTCAGAGATTTTCTCCTGCTCCTTTACCAGACTCTTTTCCTCTCCTCCACCTCGGCCTGCTAGTTCCCTCCTGCCCCCACTATTCAAGCCCTTTTCTATGCTGGTTGGTTCCTTTCATTCACTCACTTCCTGGCCAAAGTGGGGGGCTGAGTGCAATCCAGGGAACGCTCCTTGCTCTAGTATGTGAGCACTCCTCTGAGATGTACTTGGCTCCCCATGCTGGCCACATGTTTCGGGCAGAGCAGGGTGATGATTGGATTAACTGAGGGAGAGGAATGAGCCAATGGATAGAGGATGGTCCAGTAGTCAGGGAACTAGCTTGGTATTTGGGAAATTTGGATTACATCCCCTGCTGTGCCACAGACTTACCGTGTGACCTTGGGCAAGTTATCTAGCCTCTCTGTGCCTCAGTTCCCCATGTGTGCAATGGGGATAATAGCACTGCCCTACCTCAGGGGTCAGCAACCTTTCACAAGTGCTGTGCCGAGTCTTCATTTATTCACTCTAATTTAAGGTTTCGCGTGCCGGTAATACATTTTAACGTTTTTACAAGGTCTCTTTCTATAAGTCTATAATATATAACTAAACTATTGTTGTATGTAAAGTAAATAAGGTTTTTAAAATGTTTAAGAAACTTCATTTAAAATTAAATTAAAATGCAGAGCCCCCTGGACCGATGGGCAGGATCCAGGTAGTGTGAGTGCCACTGAAAATCAGCTCGCAAGCCGAAGGCCATAGGTTGTCTACCCCTGCCCTACCTCCTGGGGATGTGGTGAAGATACACACATTACAGATTGTGAAAGGCACTCAGATAATACAGTGATTGGGAGGAGGGGGAAGAGAGAGAGAGAGAGAGAGAGCGAGCAAGCAGCATTCCTAGTAAAGCCACCAGGACTGGAAGGAGGGATACAGGTTCAGAGAGGGCAGGGGAGAAAGCAAAGTCGGGAGACCAAAATGCAAGCCTCCCTCCAGGATTGTGCAAACTTCCTATAACCTTCTTCCTGGAATTTGGCAGCTCTATCGTTTTGAAATTATTCATCTTTTTGTGGGTCTTATCCTGTCCCCTGATGGACAGACTTCATTCAGGAAACTTAGCAGCAAGAAATCTGGCCCCAAACCTGCAGTGGAGAAGGCAAGTTCAATTCCTCCTGCCGGTACTGGTAGCTACACTACACTCGTGCGTGATGTTCGGGAAGAGCTGTGGTCTCAGGGTAAAAGTGCTGTATAAATGAATTACACTATTTCCAACTTTACCCTACACTGCTGCTCTAGGTGTAGACAGGATTTTTATGGTGGGGTTTTTTTTGGTTCTCACATCCCTTCCCCCCACCGCCGACCAAAATCCTAGGGGATTTAGTTATCTCTACTCCATTGCTGCCTCTTTCCTCCTAGATTCACTGGTTTCCCCAAATCTTGGAAATTGACATTTCTGTGCGTTACACAGTTAGTAGCACTATGTGGTTAAACCCTACGCTTGGAGCACATTGTAGACAAAAGCTGTGGGGATAATCTGATCCAACTGTGCTGTGGTGGTTGTTCTTTTATCCACTTGGCTTACAGCTGACTTCAAACTGATTTCACGTCAGACCTCAGCCAGCATACAATCCCACTCTTCAAATCAGAAAAGCTGGTTCCATTTATAAAACAGGGAGACGGTCCCACCAAAGCACCTAGGCTAGAACGTACGTGCCCCTGAGAATGCAGCCTCTAACAGCTCTATAAAAGTTTGCAAGTTTCATTTTAACTATTTATTTGCATGGCAGCTAACAAGGATCTGGCTAAATTCTTCTTAAAAAAAAAAAATAAAGCCAATAGCCTACACAGTATAGCAGCGATTAACACAGCTTCACACAATCTAATGTGCCAAATACCATGGCACTTCTGTGCTTAATCATTGTGAGAACTGGCGCTCCCACAATGCACTATTAATCTTCCACCCACAGGAGGAGGTGGAAGACACACCCTGAAACAGGCATAAGAATAAACCTCCTATTTAAGATGGCAGGTTCAAGGTAAAAATCCACCTGCTGGAATGGTATGTCTTGATGGCTGGGAGGGCACTTATTTTTATAAAAACTTGCCAAATGCCATTTCTGTATATAACAACCGCCCAGTTCCCCACAAAACCTCCTGCTCTGCTCACAGGGAATCTCTTTGTTGCAAAGTGCATACGCTGCATACAGGACTGAACAGAGATTTTAGTCTGTCTGATAAAACAACACCGAGACCTCTTCACTATAAACAACTCCCTGCTCCCAGCTGGTGACAGGGCCCATGCCATTCTAGAACACGCCCTGCAGGAAGCCGCCCAAGCTAAACAGCTGATTGATTGTCACAGCAGGAGAGGCACAGCGGGGTCTGGTAGAAAACGGCCAGGCAGCAACCAAGTATCCCACTTATACAGACGAAGTTTAGGGCGATCTGAACAGTGTCCACTCTGGGGTCCCAAATCTAGACACAACAAAGGTACTACCACTTTTCCCCTGGAGATCTCAACTCTCCTTAATAAATATGGAAACCTACAACCACCCTGGAAGGTCTATAGGTATTAACCCTATTTAACAAATGGAGAAACTAAATTACTTGCTCAGCCACGTAGTGAGTCAGCAACTTAGCAGAAGCCCAAAGAGATGGAGCACTATTAGCTGACAGCAACTTTCTGGAGACTCTAGGAAGTGAGGTAACGGTATTATGGGGATCCTTTGGATGGAAGAATTGGAAGGTCACTCGCTTCCTTTTAGTTAGGAGTGGTAGTTAGTGGTGGACGTTCTTTAAGTGCCAGGGATAAATCAACTAAAATATCACCAGCTGCTCTACAATACTGAGTCTTCTACTGGCGACCGTCACCCGCACCTTTCCCTTGCAAATCAAATAGGTACTACTGTTTTTTGAACCATCAGGACACAAAGTATTGTGGGAGAACGCAGTCAGAGATGGCATGATGTAACCACACATGCATGTAACTAAGTACATGCTCAATCTCACATTTCTCCATGCATCTGCACAGCGCTGGCAAACGGAGAAGCAAATCTATCCTCCAAACCAGCAATGCCCAACACCTTCCTTTTCTACTCTGCCAGTTTTAGACAAACCTCATCCCCTCTCCCTCCCTTCTCAAAGAGCCCAACATTCCTGGTATTAGAGGAAGCTGGTATTTTTAGCACCCCCTGGATCAGGGTTGGACCATGGATGCAGAGTATTTCATTTCAAGTATCAATACAACCAGGTTAGGAATACTCCTTTGAAAGGGAGACATCCCATGGCAATGCTTCCCAGAACAGGACAGCTGAGACCCGGCAAACTGATTCGTTTACCAGCATGTGTGAGTGGGAGGGTTTGGAACAGTGACCCAAGCTGACTCCCAAAAGGGACTCACTTTATTATTGAACCAACAAGCCAATTACGACAAAACCACCTCAATATTACTCCATTGCATCTCTCAGCAGCTTTCAGTTCAATTACTCCACTCTCAGCTTTCACTTGTACATGATGTTCTGCTCAAGAGAGACCGAAATGCTTTCCTGACTTTCCACTGACCGGTCAAGGTCACCGCCATTCAGTTGTTTTCAGATGAACAATTGCAAGCCGGTTCTGCTCCAAGTATCTCTAGTGGTCTGAGTACTTGTTTGCTCCTCCTCTGCTCATGAGGAATGGGAACACTGATCACCGCAAGGGCCCCTAAGACTCAAGTGTCTCTCTGAAAACAGATTTATTTACCATACTCTCAGATTACCAAATCAGAAGTACACAAGAGCTATGATACCAGTGATACTTCTCCGCTACCCTCCAGCACCTCAACCAAGGCTGGTCTTACTCCCCTAGTAAAGATTACCATAGATTTGTAACCATCAGCTCTTACCTTTCATGTTGAAGTCTACAACGTGCAATGCACAAAGCTTATCTGAGCTTTCTTCCTAGTTTTCTTGTTCCCCAATCTAATATCACTTCCCCTCAACAGGGACGTTGTGCCTTTAAGATGATTTAACAGCTGTGAAAGAGGAGGCATTTTTGCTTGTGTTGCTGGTGCTCAAAATACTGGCCAGCAATGCTTTAAGCAGGTCTGGAAAGTGTTCAACAAGGAGAAAGCATTGCCTCCCTCCCACCCCATCCCCACCCAGCTGCTCAGAGAAAGGAGCCACATGCATTCCTTTGGGGTCACATAAGGGTTAAAAATACCACCAGCTGGACTGTGAAATGAACCAAGGCAGGAGAACAAGAGACAGATTGTCCCCTCCCCGTTCCATTAAAGATACCGCATTCTGATGGGACATTCATACAGGAAGTTTACCTCCCCTTCCACCCACATCCCAAAGCCACCGACCAGCTAGGCACGCTACAACTTGAGTCCAAAGTTATGTTGGGGCTCCAGCAAACGATCAGGTGCTGAACCACCATCAAAACAGCTCAGAGACTAGCACAGAAGGAGGCTCTGAGGTTGGGCTCTGGAGATGGTATCTTCAAGCACAGAAGCACGTTCATATAAGGGGAGTTGCTGCTAACATGCTACCTCAAAATACTATTCAGAGTACGTCGCATAAATATTTTGACTCATCATCTAACAAACTCATTTCTGTTCTCGGGTTCAGACCTGCAATCCTGAAAGGGGTGTTCATTTTCCTTTCCAGGGCACATGTGTAAACCATCCTGGAGATAGGGGCTAAAACCAGCTCATAAAGAACTAGAGAGTAAATCCTGCTGCTAATACTTTAGGGGTGAAGGAAGAGTGCGGATGTCATCTTTGTGAGTTGGGGAACCTTCTTCTGCATGCTACCATAGAGAGTTTATTCAATAAAGGTGATAATCAATAGCAGAATCGGCAATAGGTGTGAGGAAACACCAAGATTCAATCTTTCTGCCGGTCGTGTCACTGAAATGCTATTTTACACTGTTACTGAACGGTACTTACAATCAATCAACTCCACCCATCTAGTCCCTTTCACTGTGTTCGCATAACAGCAACTTTACTGAGTGACAACGATTTCCCCTTCTTCTCCCAAGCATGGCTTCCCTTTGCATTCGCATGCACCTGACACAATGTTGGTGCAGTCAGGGATGCAACAGGACCTTTCTATTCAAAAAGTCACCCTTTCACATGCTGCCATTTTGACAGTAGCACGCTTTCCAGCTACGGAGACATAGTGAGCTACTTTTTTGGAGACTGTCTTCTGTGTTGCACTTAATCTTCCAAGCCACATAGTGAAGTACTGGTGCTAAGACAGAATCATAGTGACTTTTACCTGCAGCTTTCAGACAGGTGTCTTGGGCACGGACTACACTATACAGTTTTGTCAGCAAAGCTGTCGGGTAGGAGTGTGGAAAAAAAAATCACACCCACAGCTGACACAGCTATGCCTGCAACCCACTCAGTGTAGGCACAACTATTACATCAGAAGAGTGCTTCTGCTGGCGTAGCTAATGTCATTTGGAGAGGTGATCATAGAATCATAGAGTACTAGGGTTGGAAGAGACCTCAGGAGGTCATCTAGTCCAATCCCCTGCTCAAAGCAGGACCAACACCAACTAATTCGTGATGTAGCTATGCCAGTGGAAGTCCGGCTTACGTTTATGGGGCTAGACCAGCAAAGGCTCCGCAGTGTTGACATGGCCTTGATCTACAGTAAATGCTAACTCCTTTGGGTGCCAAAATCCAAATCCCTACCCTTGCACGAGTCTTCTCTCTCTATAAAACAGCATCGTCTTGGGAAGTGGTCCTCAAACTAAGACCTACCGTACCACATCTAAAACTCAGAAAATTCTAGGTATGCCACTTTGCGGATTCTAATTGGTGCAGTTATAATAGATTCTTCCTCGAATACTACACTTTAATCCAATCTACATACCGCTTGGTTGTTGCTCTCGTGCCACGGATTGAGAACCTCTGGCCTATGGCATCAAGCACAGGGCTAAAAACCAGACCCAGATTAGAATTCAGGCATGCTTGCTGTAGAATTCACTTAACCTCCACGTGGCTCTGCTTCCTGGTTTTTAAAATGAGGAGTAAGGGAGCTATTCCTACTTATTCACTCCTGGGGGTGTCACAAGGGCTAGTAAATGTGTGTATTGCACTTGGAAAATGGAAAGTGGTGTAAAAGTGCAAAATATTCTTATAAACAGTGGTGCTGTTGACAGTGTCATGGAATCAGTTGCCTTCCCAAAAAGTTGAGGGAATAATATAAAGAAAACAACCACTCTTTTCACCAAAAGAAGGTTTGTGGAGTATTTTGTGGGTGGTGGTGGTGGTGGTGGGTTTCCTTGATGTGTTACAATGACAGATTTGGCAAATATCTCCCTTTACACAGGGCAAGGGGGAGGTATTAGAAAGAGCAGCCTCTGAATGAAAAGGTGACTAGAATAGTTTTATTCACTCCCTCTGAGTGCATCATGAATCCTTCTGGGGTTTTTACAGCCAGAGAGGGTGCCAGCAGCATGAAGGATCTGTGAGCCTCTGCTCTGTAAAATAAAATCAAGGTGTTGCTTAAGTTATTTCTGTCTAGGGATTTCTCTCTGTCTCTCACATGCTCAAGTTCAAAATCATTATTGGCCTGAAAAGTAAGTATTGCCTAAGTTAAAGAATACAGTCCATTGGGAAACTCAGGTTTCAAATAACCCATCGCAAGGATTTATTACGAGGACAAAAGTTACAGAGAACTTGCACAACAGTGTTTAGATTTACCCTAAAATATGGTTCGATTATTATAATTTTATCTATAAAATTTGAAAATAGGTGGCAGAAGTCCCATCCCTAATGCGCCGCCAATTCAGAACTCAAGGGCTGTCCTCTTGCCATGTTTGACAAGTGACAGGCACCAATGGCAGCATGTCATTTTTGGCTTTTTTCTCTTTGCTTTTCCCACCCAGAGCTTAATTCCTCTAGTGCTCACTATGCCTTTACAGGAACTGTTCATGGCAGGCTGGCGATTCCTCCTCCTCTGCAGTAATTTCTCAATAAACGAAGAAAGGGGAGGAATGAAGAGGTGGAAAGTCCTTTGCTGCAGCTGGCCATTGCGGGTTTGAAGTCATTGATTCAGTCAATACGTTTAAACCATCATGTAGCAGAGATTTTTCAGTCCCTTTCCTCCCCAAACATATTTCTCTGGCAGAAGGATAGAGGTCAACTCCTTGGAAGGAGTGATGACCATCTTTAACAGGTGGTCTTGGAGGCCAGGGTCCAGTCAGTTTGGCCTTGGAGGACATGGTTTGCCAACATGGGATTCTCTGTAACTAATCCTTTGTCTCAGTCACCTGACCCACTGCCCAATCTCATTCAAACGACTGTGGATCGATCTAGAGACCTTCGTCCTCATGGGTGAGACAGGAAAATTAGCAGCAACTAGTACGGAGCTTTTCCCACCATGGTAGATTCCCATCAGGAATTTCAATTCTTGGGCACATGAAAGAGCATGGAAAAGTCTTCGGTGTTGTAACAATCAAAACAGAGCCTGGCTTGTAAGCATTCCTTTATCATTATTCTGGAACTTTTCAAGAAGATGTTGGACAAAAGAAGGTCTTCAGCCATACTGGGGATAGGGGGTTCTAACATTCACTGCACTTGGAGTGTAGAATGGGAAGGTGTTTCAGCTGTAACATCTCTTAGCCGTGTTTCTTGAGGTGGTTCCCTTGTTTAAGTCCATTGTATTAGCCTGGTATCAGGCTCGGCATCCATATACCCCTCTCTTTAAGCCAGCTGAATAAGCACCCCTTTTACTTGAATACCAAGGCAATCAGTTTAGTTTCTATTATAGCACCAGCCATTTAGATGCTTTTTCTCAGTTTTCCATTAGAATGATACAGATCTTCAGACTCTCCCAGACTTCATTTTTAAGGCTGCTCCTCGGTACAACTTTGAAAAAGACGGTAGCTGCCTAATTTTTGATCTAATCTTTCCATGAGCAGGAAATGCGATTCTCTCAATATGCAAAAACTCTGAAATGTTATTTGGGAAAGGCCAAGGGAAAGGTGACTGGGGCTCTCAGGTGTTAGGATAATACAGATAAACAGCAACAACAACATTATTTTGTAGAAAGGAGAAAAGACCTTTACTTTATGTAACAACTTTTGTGTAAAGACCTCAACGTACTTTACAAAAGGTTGTCAAGTACTTTTCTCTGCTTTGCAGACGAGGAAACTAGGGAGCAGAGCGATTATGTGACTTGCCCAAGGTCACCCAATGAGTCAAATGGCAAAACCAAAACCGGGATCCAGGTCTCCCAACTCTCAGTTCCCAGCTCTAACCACTAGGGAAGCGTGTAAATCCACTTAGGCAAGGTGCATTATGTGATGCATTTTGGAGTTCTATGGAGCAGACGGAACTGCTGGCTTTGATCGAACTGGGGGCTCATCCATCTTCTTCGGAAAATATTTTGAAGAGGGATTCGAGATTGCAAGCTCTTTGAGGCAGGGACCATCTTTTTGTTCTGTGTTTGTACAGCGCCTAGCTAGCGCAATGGAGTCCTGGCCCACTACTGGGGCTCTCAGACACCACCACAATACTACAAAATAACGATCGGTCTATGTACCCTTCATTTGCAATCTTACACTAAAGATTAGGGTTTTTTGCATCAAATAAAGTAGCTTTCAGCTTCTTTAATCTACGCACATTGGTCTCTTGCCTAGTTTTTGGGTGGAGAGTTTGCAATTCAGGATCCTCTCAGTTTTGGACTGCTGGTGCCTGAGGGTGCACAAAGGAAAAACCATTATCTCTTCAGTATATTTCCTGCATCTCCAGTGTGCAAGTCTGGAATGATTCGCCCCGAAGAGTCTGCTGCTGTTAAAGCTTAGCTGGATGAGCTGTTCCGTTTATCGATGTTTTAACCGGAGCTTGTTTGAGTTCAATCGTTAGCATTAATACTATGGAAAGTTTCGTCTGAGAAAACCGAGCTGACAGCAGAAAGAGCTGAGGAAAAATGCCAATAACTGAAAGCTCATACGAGCAGCTGCCATTGGTGAATGTTTCCTGTCAATCTTCCTGTCGAAAGAGTGCAACCCATCAGTTTCACACTGGTAAAACTGGAATGCAGAAAAGATATGAACAGGTTGAAAAGTCTCTTCGGAATGAAGAAAATGGACTCCACAGAGAGGCTAAGCGGGTCTGCCTTTCTCTAAAGTAGAATCATCCACTGTGTGTTCCTAATGCTGTGCTCAAACCTTTTAGACAGGGCTGATGTTTGCCCTTTACAAGAAGGCCACAAACTTCCATCACGCTCATGTGCTAGACGCGATATAGTTATAACGATATTCCAGATGAATCAGCTGTGTCCATATGTTCACAGACTCGTTACACAATATACCTGAAGACACCTTAGGCACACACACCGGCAGCTACCCCGTTCTGCCACCATGGCTACACTTCTAACTTTAGCGTGCTGACTTGATCAGAGCAACCATTCCTTCAAGCTGGAAATTACATCTCCGGCCGCAGAGCGGACATACTCTGAGTCTCCACTTTTTTCTTTAAAAGAAAGAAGGCCTGTTTGTATTTACTATCAAAGGATGCTAGTGACACGAATAATTCAGAAAGTTGGGAAATACTCACAAAGATGACCTTTGGTGCCTTCAGTCCTCTATTCCAATCTCCCTCCCTCACCCCACCAAAAATACTTCTGTGGTAAACAGAAATTCCTTCGGTCAAGATCTGGCAGGCGCTTTTCAGCTTCTCTACTGGATTTAAAATAATCTGGAAATGTTGCATTCAGATTCATCTCTCCTAACTCCTGTTTGTGTTGTGGTGTGAAACTGGCAAGGGATAAAACAAAATGGACAAGGCACATGGGGACTGGGAAGCAGCAGCATGACAAGTTTTTTTTGCAGCCAGTTCTCTTTTTGAACAGATTTGGTGGGTGTTTGTTGGGAAAAAAACCTTGGGAAGCCTCAGGTGTAAACCTTCGTTTGAATCACCTGTACGCAGTCCCTGAAAGTGAGATTTCAATCTCTCTTGTTCCTTATTGGAACCACTCTAGCCCTGGCCGCATTGGGGTCTGCAGTGCCTGCCTTTGAAACAACACGGGCTGCACTGGGAATCTGCCTGGAGACCACAGGCAGATCATTTACATAGATGTGCATAAAATTAGTGCATTAAGACATCATATCTGCTTGTACTTGTGTCTTCTGGACAGATAAATAAAAAGTGCTTCTTGGTGCCCCAGCAATCAAACCCTATAAGCAATCAGCTTTGTTCTCTACATACAGTTCCAAGGAGGAGCCATCTGGAGGCATTATTTCATGATGCCATAGGCTGTCTCTGGCCCCCAGGCCCCACGCTGCGCACCTCTCTAATCTCCAATCCAGAGGTGAGACACTGTTTTGATATTGTGCATTGACAGACTGCAGCCTGTTTAAGCACCTGCACCCCCAGCCGGGCACTTCCCCTCCCGGGCTCCCCTCCCCCCCCAAATTGCACACACTCTTTTCTGGCTTCCACCTGAGCACCTCTAAGAGAGCATTTTCAACAGACCCTCCTGCAGTCAGACCAAACCTCACTGCTCTCCGTTTGTTAGAAGCTGAGGCACCATTCTGATGCGTGACCCCACCACGAAGCTCTGGGTGTGAGTGCAGATAAATCTGCCATGCACTTCACGTTGCATTTCAGCTCAGGAACTAAACTCTTGACCCATGGAAATGAACCAAAATATTGTTACTCGGTCTTGAGAACAGGGCCCGAAGAGATTTCCCTTCCCTGACCCTCTAGGGTGTAAATGTGGCTGACACACTCAGATTCTTTCCTTTCATTGTTTTAGCTTCCCATGAGCTCAGCAAAAGCTGGACCTGTAGATCACCCTTCCCCCCACTGCAAAGTCTGGCTCCAAATCACAACAACATCAGCAAGCTATGAAATTTCAAAAGGTTTGCTAGTGCTGTAGAAGTTTCTAGCTTGGCTACACGGCTCGCTCTCTAAAAGGGAACATTCACGACTTCAGCTCGATTGTCTGTGATGTGGGGCAGGCTTCCAGGTTCATTTCTTTCTGCTCAGTTCACATGGATTGGCTCACAGGGCAGGGTGTGCACTCTCTCAACTCCCCTGCCAAGGTTTGTAAAGCCTTGCGGGAGGAAGGACACTCAACGCTGCAATGCGAACGGACAATTTATGACACATTTTCCTAAAAGCTTGCTCTGGACAACTGATCTTCTCTTCCCAATTCCCACTCAGGATGCACAAGCCAGGAGGTGTCATTATTCACTCCGGTCAGTGCACGTTTAATGACCTAGAACAAGATGGTCACTGTTTATGCCTGCGATATCATTCAGTGTCCAGGCTGACACGTGGGACATCTCTTTTTCCTTAGAGGCAAACCATAAAATTGGGCTTGAAAATGTTTGCCATGCAGTAGTCACCATCGATGCCAATAACACTGGTTCTTTAGATTGGGGTTCTCAATCTTTTTCTTTCTGAGGCCCCTCCCCCAAACATGCTATAAAAACTCCATGCCCCACTTGTACCACAACAGCTGGTTTTCTGCATATAAAAGCCAGGGCCGGCGTTAGGGGGTAGCAAGCAGGGAAATTGCCCAGGGCCCCACGCCACAGGGTCCTTTGCAAAGCTACATTACTCAGGCTTTAGCTGCAGTCCGGGGGTTTTAGCCCCATCAGGTGGGGCTTCAACTTTCTGCCCTGTGCCCCAGTGAGTCTCATGCTGGCCATGCTTGACGGCCTCCTGAAACCCCCAGGGGCCCCGGATTCCTGATTGAGAACCACTGCTTTAGAGGAATGGTTTATAGGAAGAGTTTCCTCTATGTAATTATAATTTCTCCTCCAGCCTTCATTCCCCGCACCCCCCAGCTTTCGTCTCTTAATTTTTACATAGAAGAAAGCTAAAATAATTCCTGCAACTTTCATTTTTAAAGGAAGTTTCTGCAAGCAGATATTCCAGCCCAACAGAGAGTCCCAGGGGCTCTGAGAATAATCAAGGACTCCTGATAAGGATGCTTATCTATTTCCTTCTGTTGCAGTACCTTTGGCTTTGATCTGTAGCAGCCACAGATGTCTTGGAGGGCTATCTTCAAAGTCATTGAGATGTGGACCATTGATAATGAAATATCCTCTTACCACTACCGTTCCAGGCCAGTCAGGACATTCCATTTGAGCTCAGTTTCACTCCATGCATCTGATGAAGTGGATTATAGCCCATGAAAGCTTATGCCCAAATAAATTTGTTAGTCTCTAAGGTGCCACAAGGACTCCTTGTTGTTTTTGCTGATACAGACTAACACGGCTACCCCTCTGAAACCTTTCTAATCAAAGTGATTCAGCCAGAAGTAATGTCTTCGCTATAGGAAAGTTTTACCAGTTATACGGGTAGTTTTACCGGGTCTAACCTTCCTTATGGACATTCTCATTCCAGGATACAAGTGGCTTTTTTAGGATTAGTTTAAACCTTTGCCCAAGTGACATAAACTAAACCAAAAAGCCACTCTTACCCTGGAATAAAGTGTCCACACAAGGGATATACCAGCATAACTAGACTGGTTTAAGTTCACACCTCAGGTTATACTGAAAAACATTCTCATGTAGACAAGGCTTAGGGGGTTGAGAGGACCATGATACTGCGATGGTGTAACAGAGGCATTAACTGTCTGAATGGGATCAATTAGCTATGTGATGAAAAGTAAATGGTTCACCCTCTTCTTGCTAGTCACCGAGCAGCAAGATGTAAATCAGACCAATCACTAGCAGTGGAGCGCATCAGTAACGGAGGTTTCACAGCATCATAATCTCTAGGCAGTACTAATGTAATTAACACAGTGTAACAGCATGGCCTGACACCATAACACTACATACAATTTAAACACCATGAAAACCTTCTCTCTTTGGGTTCAGTTAAAAGTTTTGCGCACATACCTTGATGGTCTCCAGCGTTTCTCCACTGGCAATGTGAAAATCCTGTAGCAAAAAACTGATAAGACAAAGGGAATGACATGCCCTCCCTCCCCCTCCCCAGCAGTAACAGTTTAATACTATCTCTAATTTTATCCAAGACCCAAAAACTGGAATGATGCATCAGAGTGCAAGGTTCCTGACAGACAGCTGGGATTCTGGGGTTGGGCAGATAGGCCCACTTAGCAGATACACTGATGGATCTGCACTGGACATCTCAGGAGATACTGAAATTCATGATTCAAATAAAGTCAAGGAGCCAAAACACCCCTCTTCCCTGAAAAGTATTGTACCGAAAAAGCCAAGAGAAGTTCTGATAGTCTAATATTGTGTGCGGTATGGAGAGTCGGGGTGGGGCAGACGAGGAACAAGCTTTTCAAACCTGACCCTGAGAGTTATCAACTCTTCCTTCCAGGTACTCAACTCTTAAATGGCAGAGACGACCTCTGTCTCAAACAGCACCAAGCACCCTGGCGGCATTTCAGCGATAAAGTTATATGAATTCTGCAAGGAACGCACTGCTTCAGAATAGCACAAGAGATCAGGTCAAACTGCAGATGAACCTTTAACCAGCAAATGCCACTTAAACAACCCCGCCTCAGGAGCGCTCACCTTGAAATCTGCCAACTGCTGGTTGATGGTTTCCACCTCTGTCCCTACAATCCACTGCAATGCCTCATTTTCCTCCGCTGCACTGGCCATGTGATTCAGCTCCTTCAGTTTGCTGTAAAAGTCCTCGACTCGGGAGAGTGTCGTTTCTACTTGCTCTTGGCGATTTTTGCCCCTTTCCGTCAGCTTGCTGCACTGTTTATTTAGAGTCTCCAGTTCACGTTTCAGCCCTAACAAGTCAGGGCTTCCTTCATCTTCCAGCATGTGCCTGCATTCCTCTTCAGAGGCTTCAATGTCTGACTTCAGCCCCTGAAGTCTGCCCAGGAATGTACGAACATCTTCGGCCTGAGACTGGAGGCTGTCAATGTCTCTCCCGATGGCACCCATGCTATCAAGTTCATCGTCTAGATCTGCCAGTTGAGAGAACATCTCCCGGACGTGGTTATTAAACTGGCCGATTCCTTCAAGCTTGGTCTCCATCAGCGTACAGCATTCGTTTACTTTTTGCTTCACTATTTTAAAGTCCTGCTGGGAATCCTCAGCTTGCCGTAAGAGCTGGGAGCAGTCAGATCCATCTGGAGCATCTTCCACCAGACCTTGTGTGAAGTTCTTCAGATAATCCACTTGCGGTTCCAGGGCCTGGAGCACTTCCTGCTGAGCCTTCAACTTCTCCAAGTTCTTATTGCTGCAGGCTTGAGGTCCTAGGGCATCATAGATTTCTAGCTGATGCTTTGCCCCTTCCAGCTTCTTCTCAATGTTCTTAAAGTTTTCTTGGAACTCCTTTAGCCTTTGTGACATTTCTTCAATGCACCCAGTCTTGGCTTGCAGCTCTTCCGTAATGGCATCCATCTTCTGATTGATCCCAGCTTTCTCGTCCCGAACCTCATCCTCGTCAGTTTGACAAGCATCTATCAAGATGTCAGCAGCACTGTTCAGCATCTCCAGAAGGGAGCGGCGCTTCTCCACGTCACTGAGCATAGCCTTTGACCTCAGAAGGGCTGCCTCCAACTGCACGGGGTCCAGAGTTACTTCCAACTCTGACATCTTCGCCCTGCAGTCCTCTACCCAAGGAAGGAGGTCTTCCATGTGCCGTTGGTATTTCTGGGCCTTCTGCAAACAGTCCTTGAGTCTTGAGTTTCTATCTGTGGTCTGCTTGCTGAGCTCATCCCAATGTGTTTTGAGGCCGACCAGCTGGCTTTGCAGGGCAGTCTTCTCCTCCCCAGGCTGAACCGAAAGAAGCAGAGACTCTCCCTCAGCCACAATCATCTCATAGGAGCCACTATGCTGGTTGAGATTCTTCTGGAACTCTTCTTGCTCCTGGATTTGACACTGCAGCCTCTCCAGGTTAGCAGAAATAGGCCGGCTCTGGGCTTGCTGGCACAGTTTGTCATCCAGCCAGGTCCTAAGCTCGTCAAACATGTGCTGGAACTGCTGGGAGCTTGCGAGCGCAGTCTGCAGCCGATTCATCCGGTCGGCTGAAATGGAAATAAGATTAGAATGTAACAATTAAGCTGGAATCTAATAAAAAAAATCTCAAATGTGCAAGATGCATTCTGATTAACAGGAACGAACTCCTCCCCTGGCACATCGGCAGCCTTTTGCTTGTCAGGTCATGAGCAACTTCTGAATGGAGTTAGGAGACAGTAACACAATGGAGAGGTTTTTTTGGTTATGAGGCCTCTATATGCAACCCACTTGGGGAGTGAAAATGCCACTCAGATGCCCACTCTCCTCATCCCTCTTCTCAGATTGGGGCCAGATTCTTTTCAGTCCCCGTCAACACCACTCTTAAAATCAGAGTGCATAGGGTGAAGTTGAGCCCTACCCTTTGCTGAAGGGCAAAATGAGCCCTACCCTTGTAATGAACAGGTCACCCCTCTGCTCAACTTCCAGCCCTTGGTGGCATCATGTGGGAATCAAAACCTTACCACATGCTTGGCACTGCTCAAAGCTAGGCCCTTTCCGGAACGGTTTTCAAATTTAGAAATCATGGAAGATCCCTTCCTCACCAGTCTTAAAAACACAGTGACCGCATAACCCTTTGTTAAACAGGAGGCAGAGAAACTGAACTCCACAACCAGGAGCTTCATGGCATCTCACCTGCGAGGTCTTCCAAGCCTTTGAGTGGGAGAGCCACCGTCTCCAGGCGCTTTCTCAGCTCATCCTTGAGGTACTGCTCCCCAATCAGAACCGACAGCTCATCACACAGCGTCTGAGCCTCCATGATCTCCTCTTCCAACTGCCCCAGGTCAGACCGGATCTCACTCGTTTCCTCCAGCTGCTGCTTCACGGCATCTGGCTGGGTGCTGACAGCAGACTGGCTGCTGAGTCTCTGCCCAACTGCCTTTACCTTCTCAGACAAGTCCTGCAGCAGCTCTTGGTATTGGATGCTCTTGACAATGGCTTGGTCGATCTGGCTGGAACGGGAGTTGAGTCTTTCCGTTAACTCGGTCCATTTTTGATTCACGCCTTGGAGCTCCTCCCGCACCTGGTTGGATGATGGAGAACCATCTCCAGGGCTGCTTAGTATCCCCTGAGCTGCCTGGTTCAGCTGTTCGTGCTGCTGCCTGCGAGCTTCAAATTCTTTCAGCATAAACTGGAACAGAAATAACACAGAAGTGTTTGTATAAGTGTGACAGCACCGAATACACATCGTCCAAACAAAACCAAGCTCCAGTAGCTTTAAACTAGCCACAGAATCACTGGAAACAAACCAGGAAATCCCTGGGACAGGACTACAAGTAGACTGCAAAGATCTGTTTATAACAACATTTCAGCTTAACAAAATTTGGAAGCCTCTGTGATTACATCCATAAAGTATTTCGCTTCTCTTCCTTATTTGTCCTATTGGTGTTCAACACAATGTAAACCAGTGACACAAAGAGATAATTATATTAACCAGCATATTTTATTTTGTGGTTTTGCTGGCTACAGACATATCAGCAATCTGATTTGTAACTAGAGGTCGACACACAGGGAGGAGGTAGATAGGAAGGCTCTCATGCAGCATTAACAGGTCCTGGATAGTATTAACCTAGGTCTTTGTAGAGAGTGGAATTGATTTTTTTGATTTTTTTTAAACAAAGGAGTCAATACTGGAACCCTGTGCACAGAAGAGAGATCAAAAATTACACCAGTTTCACTTAGGTGGAGTACTAGCCACAGCCAACACGTTCTGACATCTCTGTGAGAAGAGGGGTTAGACCCAACGCTGTTGTACAATGTGGTGTGTGCAGGGCATTTTGCTACAAACAAAATGAGTTTCAGACAAGGGCTTGTCTACATGAATATTTAGACTGCAGCAAGCTGGAGTGTAAATCTACCCCAAACTCGCCTGCCTTGCACTAAGTATCTGTGTGGACTCCACTGCTGTGGACCAGCAGTTCCTTAGCGCGCTTTGATCTCCCCAGCTTTGAAACGGGACTAGATCAAAGCACACTAAGGAATCATTAGTGCCTGTCAGCAAGGTCCACACGGACACTTAGTGCCTGGCACGCTAGCGCAGGGTAGATTTACAACCCAGCCTGTTTGCACACACAAGCTCTAAGGGAGCACGTTCGGTAGCAGGAGAGTGTACACACAGACACACACACGCTCACTGTACAAACTATACACAAGAATTGATCCATCACCACAGGAGTTTTGCACAAACTGGAACTGCCCACGCCTCCTCATTGTTTAACCTACAGAGGAAGCACAGATGCAGCCCCTTTCTCACCTGGACCTGCTGCTTTTGCGCATTCAGCATGTTGGGGTCAATGGAAAGGGGTCCCAGCACGCTCATCATTAGCTCCTTCTCCATCAGCCATGGGCGCAGCTGGGCTTCTGCTGCCTGGAAGCTTGCCAGTTGGTTCGCTGATTTCTCCAGCTTCTGCTGGCGCTCGGCCGTCACCTGATTGGCTCTTGCCCACCTGGAGTCTGAAGACAGGAAATGAAATAGCCGGTAATTTTACTGTTATTAGGAAACATGCCATGTGATTTAGCCGTTGTTTTTTCGTTTCCTTATTACTAATTTATCAATGGAAATCTCCCCAGCTTTAAATGAGGACTCTAATGTGATAGACCAGTGTAATGTTTGATACACAATCAGTCTAGTAATATATTTTCCATTTTTAACTACTATGGTAATGTGGTTAGGACAGGAAATGTGGAATCAAGCGATCTACATCTACTTGCAATTGTCTCAGACTTGCCTGACCCTTGGGCAAGTCATTTAACTTCTCTCTGCTTCAGATTCCATCTTTCAAAGAAAAATAATATAATGTGTATCAATTTTTGTCAAGTACTTTGAGAGCTTTGGATGGAGAAACCCTGTACATACACTTCATTTCTAGCAAGTTTTGAAATTTTCTTTTTTTAAATACACAGGCTTGTTTAATCATTTAAGTAACTAAAGTATTTTAAGTAATCATTAGAATCTTACTTTGACCAACGAAACTTTTACTTAAAAAAAAAAGCAATTAACTGATTCAATTACACGTAACTGCTTCACTCTGACTTTTGGAATTGTCCTGGAAACTGGAATCATCCTTAAGGGATGTTTAGAGACATCTAAAAATCACGCTAAGTCTCTAGGGAACTTACTGAGATCATCCAGCATCTTCTTCCAGTTTGCTGCTTCGGGAGAGTCAGGACACTTCTCCAGCAAGCCGGAAAGTGCTTCCTTTACTTTCTGGATCTTCCCTGAATTCTGCTCCAACTCAGCCAGGAATGCCTAGGAAGAGGAAAATTTTGGACATGCTGAGACATACAACAGAAGATGTAGTTCAAGCACAAGAGCTAGACTGAGATATGCTACAGTTTGAAGGAAGAAAGTAGCTACACTTGGAGTTGAGTAAGGCTTTGGCCTTTTATGGAATCATTTCATCTAGTTACTAATACTTAGCGCTCCCTTGGGCCTTAAGAATAGAAGAAATGAAAAGTTCATCTTTCTCAGTGTAACATTAAACTGTGTGTTGCTTTCCCAATGAATTTGGAATGACCTGAGAATTGGTGCTAAACATTATCAGCCTTTTTCTCAGAGACTACTGCCTATACAGGATAGGTCTAAAATATCTAAAAGGGTGAAGCTCACCACAGATTCATAGAATCACAGAAAGTAGGACTGGAAGCGACCTCAAGAGGTCATCTAGTCCATTCCCCACACGCTGAGGCGGGATTAAGAATACTAGACCACCCCTGACAGGCATTTATCTCACCTGTTCTTCAAAACCTCCAATGCCTGGGATTCAAGAACATCCCCAGGTCACCTGTCCCAGGGCTTAGCTATCCTTATAGTCACAATGTTCTTCCTAATATCCAACCTAAATCTTCCTTGCTGCAAACTAAGGTATGTCTACACTTAAAATGTTACAGCGGCACAGCTGCGCCATGGTAGCACTTCAGTGTGGACACTACCCACACCGACAGAAGAGATTCTCCCATCAGCATAGATAATCCACCTCCCTGAGAGGCAGTAGATTGATGGAAGAATTCTTCCCTTGGCCTACTGCTGTCTATATGGGGACGTAGGTCAGTTTTATGCCACTCAGGGGTGTGGATTTTTCACAGCCCTGAGTGACTTAGTGATGCTGTCCTAATTTTCTAGCGCGGACCAGGCCTTGGTCGCTTCCTTCTTGTCCTACCCTTGGTGGACATGGAGAACAACTGAGCGCTGTTCTCTTCATAACAAACTTTGACATATCTGAAGACGTACGTCCCCCCTCAGTCTTCCCTACACCATGCTTCTTCATGCTACATTTAACCACTTGCACTCCCAAGATGAAATACTCTCTTTAGAAACAGGCTATTGTTGGTTCCTCCCAATCTAGTGCAGTAAGGCATGTCTCAGAGAATGACCTAGTCATTATGATAAACTCGGTCCTTATTCCTGCTCAGAGAGACAAGTTACCTTGTTATGCTCAGCCTGGGCTCTCATGGTCTCGGTTTTTGTAGGCGAGGAAGAAGCTTCGAGTGCTGACAAGGTCCGTTCCTTTGACTCCAGCCACTTCAACACTGAACTTGCCTCCTCTTGGACTTCTTGTATCTTCTTCAGCATGGCTGACAGCTGCTCCTGGCGTTCCCGCAAGGCCATGCCAAGTCCCTCATACTGCTGGTTCACATCAGACATGTCACACTGGATCTCAGTCAAATCTAATGACAAAGAAACAAACCTGAGCAGAAGGACGGCAACACCCCTCCTACGTAGGCTGCTGGCACTGAGAATTCTGAGCAACCTTCATGCGGACTGCCAGTGTCAGGGTACCAGAGGCTACGATCACTGTCTTTCCATCTACTGAAGACCCTAAGGTGTCAGGTTACCACCACCTGTCCTGCCAGAGACTTGCTCACTTGCATCACATATGAAGTTTGACAGTTTGCCCAACAAAGCAAATCACTTCCCAGTAAATCAGCCTCCTGCATGTTGTACCCCCGTGTTAACAGTATCATATTTAATCCACCTCTCACAGTTTGAGTTCAACTTTTTACATCTGTTATCTCGTTGAACCAATGAACTCACAGCAGCTAACGAGTGATTTAAGTCACACTTAAAATTCCAGGTTAAGATGGTGTCAGAATCCTCCGAACTAATAACCTTCACTGCTTTTCTTAAAACAATCTCCCACTCATCAGCTCTCTAACACCAGCTGATCAGGGGTCAAGTTGTTGTCACTTCTGGAAGCTGGATTCCCCTCCTGCCATTTCTGTCCTACATCACAATCAGCTGCCCATCCCATGGTCCCATTACTACACGGTGCTGCAGAGAAATAGGGTTTGCTATAGGATTCCGACAGTGTCACATTGCAATTTTTATCTCCTGGGGGAACATCCGTACAGACGGCTGTTATCAAGCACTGATGGAAACATAAATGAACACACAGACACCGCTGTCTATTGCAACACGGAGTTGGTGAGCTCACCTTTGCAGGTGTGGTATCCATTTACGCTGCCTACTGACACTCCTAGAGCGGGCAGCACAGAACCTGAGCAAGGGGCAGAGAGACAAACAAAGGACAAGACAAACATGTTAGGAATACAGACATGTTACCAATGAACGTACGCACTCAGCACTGACCCAACCGTTTCCGGCTGCCCACTGTCGACGACGGACATCATGGCAAAAGAAAAAACAAATCCTGGGCATGAGCAAATTAACACAGCACAAGACAACAGAGCTCTCCACAAGACGAACCACGTCAGCCACCAAGCAAATTCGTTTCATTTTGAAGTGGCTTATTCTTTTCATCCCAATAAATCCGCAGCCCCTCTTAATGCTAAGGGCTCAGCACCAGGAATTCCCCACTCCTCACATCTCAATGCCCAGCTGGGACTCCCAATCAATTTTGCCTTACTCTCTTCTCATTCCAAATAGCTGAAAACAGAATAGCTGTGACTCCCTGCAGCCAACACCACCCTTTTCCATTTCCTCCAGCCACTCTTATAGGGACAGTTTAGAAGTAGCTGTGAAGTTCCCAGAGCCCACAACAGAAACTCCGCTTGTGGGCACAAAGTAGATATCAGCTCCCCACCTCACACAGCAAGCCCGTGACCACTATATATATTTTTGCATTCGGTGGAGGCACCAGCATTCCCACAGGAGAACTAATATCCATGAAAATCATATTTAGAATAGAGATTGATATTGCAAGAGCCAAAAGACCTTTACTGAAGATATTAACTTCCTTATGTTCTTCTTTTCTTATGGAATGAAGCTCTTAAGGAAACAGACCTAAAAAAATAAACATCTTTCCTATGCAACTGGGCCCTGAAAATTATTCCTCAGAAAATCCTTCTATTGGAATTCATTTGGGGAGGATTCCTAGTCCATCCACATTCAAACCCGAATTCCCTGGAGAGGTTATAGATCAGGTTTCTCATTTTCTAAGCAGCCCGAAACAGTCAGCATTATAATCATTAAAATGTCCATTTATTTATATAGGAGATTGCAACACGAAAACCTCTCAAAATCTTTCACCGGGTATGTACAAGGGACTGCTCTCCTATTACTTACATTCAGCTACCTCTCAGGAGGAACACAGTAGCCATTCTGTGTCAGCAACACTATACAACACGTTTGGGGATGGGAAGCAAAGGTTCATTTCTCCAGATGAAACGCCCATCGAGGGGTTAGGTAATTACCAATTTTGAATTTAGTCCGGAAGTTGGAGTTAAGTCCCCTAACTCTTGCCTTGGGATCTTAAATGGTCAGAAAAGCAGTCAACACATCCAATGTGCATCATATCTGAAAGCAAGCATCCTCCAGCATTGTCCTAGCATTATACTGATGAACTGATTCAGTACCGATTCTTGGGCTAGGTTTACACTATGAGCGAGGGGCGTAGCGAACTAATGCGAGTATAAATAGCAGCGTAGCTACGGTAGCAGGCTAGTGGCAGTGGACAGACGGCTGAGCCATGCAGAGCATAAACCCACCTGAAACAGTGGGTATGTACTCGGCACGGCTGAGCCGGGCCTCCACTCTCGCTCCCTGTGTTACTGCAGCGGCCCGGCTATTGATACTCAAAGTAGCTCAATGAGAGCTAATGTAGGAGCAGGGGAATCACGCCCCTATCTCGTAGTGTAGACGTAGCCTTAGAGTGCCACCTACTGAAGCATCAGGACTACAGCCTGTAGCCTTTTCCTAGATGTTCCTTGGAGGTTTCCCGTCCAAACACTAACCAGGCTAATCCTGCTTTGTTTAGAGGCTGCGATCGTAGGTGGGGTGGCTGTTACCTGAAATCCTCAACAGGAGTCAGTCTCAAAAGTTGGAAAACAGCTGTTTGGTATTTATGTTCATTTCCATATAAGACAGACAGACAGACAGACAATCTCTCCAGAGGCTGAGCCCTCAGTCCCTAAATGCCTTGGAGCAAGGCTGGCTCCTTTACTTTTGTGTTGTAACAAGTTTAAAGCCATTTTCTATTTGATGATGGTTTAAATAAAAATATACCTAAAGAACAACAAAAGCAAACGGAGTGCAGAAAATGACTGGGCTCCATTACTTCTCCTCATCCAAGGACACTCCAGGTGTCCTCTGAGCGGCACGGCTGTAACTCACCTGTCTTTGACTGTGCATCAGGGGCTGTGATTTCTACAATCAAATTCTCTAATGCAGTCCCTTTGCGATTGATTTCCTCCACCTGGGCCCCCTTTCCTGTCCATTCCTCCAGGAGAACCTATTAAAAAAACAGGATCAGATACCAGAATCCTACATTATATATTTCCCACACCAGAGGGCTTCTGATTGAAACCAAGTGTCACTGCTGCTTATGCTCAAACACATTCTGCTGCTGAGAACTACGGGTGTGCGTTTGTGTGTAACTACGGGTGTGCGTTTGTGTGTCTGTTGTCTAGGCACTAGGAGTACTCCTCTAATACCCATGTAGGATCCGGCTTTAGCATGCTCAGCTGTCTAATTCACAGGATGGTTCACTGACTCCCAGAGAATAAACTGAATTATGGTTAAGAGAGTCTCTCTATACTACGTCAAAGAGGGAGGTTTCTTTGTAATGAACCACTTAATATTGCCGAACTAGCGGGTCTCTCTTCAAACTAAGGTTCTGAGGACCATCCTTCCTAGCCTATACACCCAGCCCCCTACGGTATCCAGCACGCTATACCCGCCACGTGGACCTGGTATAGATCAGTAGCTTGGAGAGCTGCTATATTTCTGTCTGAGATAAGACAGCTATAGGTGAGTGAACAGGACGTTGCACTCTCTCTGAATCACAGCCCTTGACACATCTTGATTTAAGGTGTCATTTACCCCAGAGAAGAATGAGAGCGCTCAAGTGACCGGATGTAACCCCTGATGTCCAGCAGAGGGAATTTCACTAGAGATGCAGAATTTTGCTGCATTCAAAATAGACTAGCACACGGGGGTTCCCCCTCCCAAATTCCTCTGAAAAGCAGAGAAGCAGTTGGATTGCTTTTAAAAATGAATACAAGACTCTGCATAGATTTCACTATGCATTGAAAGTTTGAGAGCCCATAGCTAAAAGTGATGTGTATGATTGCTAGCACTGTCTCTCGACAGTCCCACGCAGACAGGGGCTTCAGACCTTTAGTGGTGCCGTTTTCAGAGCAAGGAAAGGCTCACTTATGAGAAACCGTTGCATGGACATACAGCACTGCACCCCTGCACTTCAGCACATGGAAGCCCAGGCGTAGCTGAATTAATACAAGCATAAAATAGCTCACAATATACCATGTCCTGCAAGTCATTACATGCTCCTTTGGTTTCCACACCAACTCCTCAGAGCGTTTTCAGCTTTCCCTGCCCACCTGGATTTGCCGCATGCGCTTCTCCAGTTCCTGGGTGCCCAGGGAGGTCTCTGCAGAGGGCACATTCCCCTCGCTTTCTTTCAGCCACTTCTTTACAGTTCCGACCAACTTTCGGAACTCGTCCAATTGTTCCTGGCAAGACGATGCATCCTTTTCTCTACGAGTGAAAAGGTGGAGAGAGTTAGCAGCTCGTGCTTCGCTTTGCAATTACTATACCCTGAATTGAGGACACCAGGGTCTCTGTGATCTTGTTTTTTGTTGTTGTTGCTTAGCAACAGCGCTCACTAGTAGCCAAAAACATGGCTATAGCTACGCTGCACCCCTGCTTGCTGGTAAAGCGTGCTTACTCAATGACCTTGGTGCACAAGTTCAGTGTCATCTTGTCCCCTAGAGACCCAGACTCACATTCTTGGGAAAGTCCAGGTTAGCAGTTCTGAAACCATTGTCCGCACAGAGCACTTGTTAGTGGCCTGTAGCGAGCTGGCAAGTCACAGGGTGGTTGGATTCACTTCCTTGCTATCAGCTACTTGGACAAGGGTTCAGGCTCATCATTGGAAAGAAGAGCCTGGATGTTTCTAAAAACAGCTGGAAAAAAGGAGGAAGAGTTTGCCTATCTACTTCTCCCAGCAGCCACCACTCCATAAGAGAATAAGGAGCAACACTCAAGGACAGATACTAAGGAACAGCTACAAATAATCAAAGACTTTGGGACACAAAGGCACCTTGGCAACGGGTGCCCAGGTCTTGGCAAACAATTCTCATCTCAGACCTGACAAACTCAGTACATCAAATACATTGTTCACGGGGTATCTATGCAGACTGGGTAACATGTAAGGTCTCTATTGAAAGCTTGCAATTTATCAACATTCATAATCATGGTGTGATGTGCGTACAGGTAACACTGAAGGAATAAGGTAGCTATATTGACGTTTATGCTCCTAGGGTCTTAAAGTTAAGGGGAGTCACCAGGGATTAGCTACCTGGTGGCAGTTTATTCATGCAGGAGGGAGTTGCTCTCTCTCCTTAGTGAGCTGGTGATGTCATGCAAGGTTCAATTGTCTCGCATTGCCCTATCACAGAACAGTCAATGGAAAACCAAAGAAGACAAGTGGAAACAATTGAAACCACTTGGGAGGTAAAACAAGAACAGGCAGGGTATCACCCTGTCTATGACTAGAGACAACAGACTTTCAGTAGAACACTGAGTGGGGAGAGGCCTCTGCATCCATTCACTCAGGAGACATCTTGTGGAGCAGGGGTGTTTTCATGACCGTTTGGATCCTGGTTTCTGTGAAGCCAGCCAACTCTGCAACAGACTGAATTTTGGAGGGGGTGGGGGAAATTATTATTATTATTATTATTATTAGATAGGAAAAGGAACTATTAATAAGCATAGGCCCTAGTTCAGGTTTTATGCTTTTGTTTGCATCATAACCATTTGTTTTCCCCACACTCCCTTGTTTCTGGTTGAGTCTTTATTCTTTCTTAACTAAACCTACTTCTTTCTTAATGTCAGCGCTCACAAGTGCTGTGTGTTATACAGGAGCGGTGGTTTAAGGTAAAACTAGCAAACTGGAGTCCTTTGGGAGCAGAGGCTCTGGGATTTTTGTGAGTAGCCAGTGTCGGGACTGGGAGTCACAGGGGAACAGTTCAAAGGGACTCGAGGAGCACCTTTTGGTAAGCTGCAAGGTAAAGACAGGGAGCTAACAGCCAGCGGCCAAGTCTACCTCTCACTACAGCCAGGGGGTAACAAGGTGACCCTCATTCCTGGGAACCACCACATGCTTCCTTTAATATTTCTCTTCCACTGTTGTGCCGTCACCATTGGCATGTTGCATGCTAATGAATGGAAGGGCAGATAATCCCTGTGGTCAAATATGCCACATGATCATGACTGGGAGAGGAGGCTGAGGAGAGAGATACTATTAATCTGTGGCCCACCCCATGACTTCCTGGCATGGCGAAGTAGAGCTGTCAGGGAAGTGGAGCTCGTTGCTTTTGACCTTGTAACAATCACTTCCTGCCCCTCTCCTCCGAGAACAGCTCGCACTCGGGGACAGCAGGGAAGCTCGGCAGGCCTAGGGTACGTCTACATGGCAATCACGGGGCGTGATTGCAGCTCGTAGAGACAGACCTGAGCTAGCGCTAACTAGCTCGGGTACTAGAGCAGTGAAGTCACGGCAGCATGGGCTGTCCAAGCCCACTTGGAACCCTGGGTAATTACTCGGGCAGCTAGCCCGCACTGCCACGGCTTCACTGCTCCCGTTCTTGAGCTAGTGACATTCATAGCTCAGGTACGTTTACACAAGTGCAATCGGACTCCCCCCGGCTGCAGTGAAGACAGACCGTACCCCTGCCTCGCCACGTCACTAGGAGCAACGCGTGGCAGGATTTCTGTGGGAGGCGGTTACAACAGCACGCGCTTGCAGTAGCTCCGTATGTGCAGTGCTGCGTAACCCATGAAATCCGTTGCCTTCTTCGCTGCCCTTACGGCAGTTCTGAAATCACGGTGGAACTTGAAGACAGGAGATGGCCTCACACTTTAGAAGACAGCTGAGGTTCCTGGGCGTTCTGCTTTTTGTCAGGCACCATCCGAATGGCAGTGAGGCTTATAACATCGGGTAGCAGTTTATTTCCCCCATCTCGCCGCTCTCCATCATGAGCCCTCTTTACCGTAACCCTGTTTTAAATGCTGCCCGTTCTCTGGAGACAGACCCTGCATTGTCACAACATCCCCCTCTCTCCCCCCCCCGAGCTAGGAAGATGCTCCTTCTGCAGCTATTATCTGTCGCTCCTTCGCTGGCCAATGAACCTCTGCCACAATACAGGGATCTGCTCCTCGGGGGGGGAGCAGGAGTGGGTTTGATTCGTGGCATGCTGAGAAAGCACGAGGCAGAGGCTCTTGCAGCACACACATTTTCACAACGCCTCCGGCCGTGCTTTTTTAAAATGTCAGTGAGAGATGACGGCATTAAGTTGTGCGGTGTAGGAGGACAGCAGAGGTAGAAGTTAACGTATGGTCCCCAAAGCAAAAATGAACCTTAGGAGGCTCTCTCCCAATTGTTAAGTAACTTCCATCATCGGTGGGAAGCACATCCTCCAATTTTGAAGAGCTGTCTCCATAATCCAGCCCCTGAAGGATTGGAACCGGTGATCTCAGGCCTTACCTCTCCTTTGCTGCCTTCTGCAGCTGCACAAAATCCTGTTTTAGGCTGTGAACCTTCTCTTGGTGCTGAGAGGAGCCTACTGGGAACCCAAAGGAGCTCAGCTCTGTGGTCAGACCCTCTAAAGTATCCAGGTCCTCTTGGTGCTGCCTCATTTCTAAATTCAGCTCCTGGCAGGACAAACAAGAGAGGGGATGAAGCTCCCGTGTTTGTTCAAACAGGAGAAATGAACGGACACAGCCCTTGATACTGACTCGGGCACGTAGTGCCCTCTACAGGGAAATAAGATGAATTATCCCTGAATCAGACCAACTTCTGAAACTCCCACACATCAGAATTGGCTACGGGGAGAATCTAGGGCAGATACTGTTCCCAGCTAACAGGAACCCTCGTGTCTCCATGAAACCACGATGATTTTGTCCCATCCAGTGCAATGGACCCAGCCCTACTCCCTAAACCACTGTCCTAGGGTAGCAATTCCACTCAGACACCCAGGCGTTTCGCAGGATTGACGGATGGGATTTTTAGCCAGTGAGGTCTAGCTATATTTGCACTGGGTCTAATCAAATTGGTCGAGTTCACTCCTTTAGTTCTCTGCCCCCAGCCAGCTGGACTGGGCAGAATTGTCTTTCTAGTCTAGCACTGCCGCTAGACTGTTCACACAGGGCTGCAAAGCCCCCATCTCCTTCCCTTTCTCCAATGGCTGAGCAAACAGCTACTGTAACGGCAGGTCCCCATGGCCTAGGATGAAGGCAGGGGGTTGTTTACTCTGCACAAATCCCTCCACTTTGCCTGCAAAGGGCTCCTGACAAAAGCATCCTAGTCTGGGCCTCCTTCCTTTTTTAGGCACAAAAGCCCCGCTTCTCACCTGGATCTGCTGGGAGAAGTGAGCGATGTCACGATCCGGCTGGTTTCCCGAAGCCAGCATGCGAGCTCTGCTCTCCGTGAACTGCTGCAGCTTCTCAGAGAGGTGCTCGTACTGCTCCACCTTCGGGAGGAGGCCCTTCAGCACGTTCTCCTTCTCCTGCTGCCGCTGGCACAGCTTGTTGAAATGCTCGGTCACCTCGGCCAACTTGCCCTGCAGGGCTGAGGCTGTGGCACTGTCGGCCGTTTCCATGAATCGAGTCACCATTTCTCGGGTGGCTTCTAGGCTGCTCTTCTGCCTGGCGATGTCCTGCTTCAACTTCTGTTGTTAGAACATACCCCGGGAAAAGCAAAGTGGCATGAGTTGGCTGGGGTGCCCTTTGGAACTAGACATCTTAAAGCAAATGACATTTCTAGACAACCAGAAACAGTCGCGTGGATTATTTTCACCCCCAGTCCCCCCTGTGCCTTCCTTCCCCACTGTGTCTGACGTTGGCATTTTCCCTGCCTCTGCTCATGCTTAACTGTCAGTCTATCCTCATCCACTGCTTCTGGACAGGGATTTCCTCTCAAGGCTATGCTAACGTCTGTAAATGCTGCTTATTAGTTGAGGAGGCAGGTAAACAGTTTTAGTGGCTCTATTTCCTAGTTCAGCGAATTCAGGTAAAGGATGGATTTAACGCTCCCTTTTTAAATGGGTTTACTGACTTGAACATTCAATACAATTAGAGCACAGAATGTTTTAAGATGTCTGCACAATTCAGAGGTTGGCGAAAGACAGAGGAACGGTCTACCAAATGCAGGCTCTTTAGGAAAGGCAGTTAAGTGAACATCTCACAGTGTTCGTGGCGAGGGACTCCTGGACGGAGAGAGACGAGAGGGAAGCCAGCTGCTCTCCTTCCAGGCTCTTCTCAATCTCAGCCATCGATTGCAGAAGATTCTCCAGTCCTTCTTGAACGCTTTGGGACTGGGCGATGGACTTCTGCAGCAGATCCGAGCGCTCTGCCATCTGACCAGAAAGGCTCTGAAAATGGCTTACGATGGAATCTGGGGAATTCAGCACAGGATAAAATAAATGACCAATAGGGCTGAGTGATTGTCACCTCTGGGATTATCTCCAACACAAATAACTAGCCAAATCACCCAGAGGGGCTGGAGCTGTGCAGGTTCGATTACCGAACTCTTTAGAGAGAACAGGAAAAACCTCACCCAGGAAACAAAAGAGAAACTGACCCAAGCTCCATCTATTCCAGTGTCCTGTCAGCGACAGTGGCCCATACCAGATGCTACACAGGAATGTGTAAGAACCCTGCAGTAGCAGAGGTGGGATAATCTGCTCCCACTCTAGAGTTAAGACACATGGGTACAGGCTAACCAGAAACACACATGAAAGCACAGAAACATGGTCACCCAGTAGGACTGTGATAAGACCATTTCAGTGGGGTCTACTGTATTGTCTCGACATTAAAAACAGCAGGTCTCCTTTCACTACTTCAGGCAGAAGCTGCCTGCTGCTCAAGATGTCCTTCTCCATCATTTTCTCAACATAAGCAGAAGTGGGGATCCTCCAAAGGAAACGTACAGTCTCAGGTGGTGTTTTGGGAAGTTGGTTAACTGCCCTATTGGCATGTGTGTGCCCACACAAGGGTTGTAAAAAAGTTGCTATTACTGCAGTAGCTCCTCTACTTTGATCTCGTGTTCTCCTGCACTCGTCTGACTTGGGGACTTGAGTCCCCCTTTTTAACTGTGGTCGGTCTTCACACTCGCACATGTTAATGGACACGGCTGCTTTGCCCAGTACCTGTGGTTTCCTGAATGCGTCTGCGATCAGGGGCTGGCTCTCCTTCTATCTCCAGCAGGGAACGTGCTGCTTTCTGCAGCTTCTCCACGGGCACCTGATGCTCAGCAAGATCTCCCTGTAGATGCTGCTCCAACACAAGACAAGACCACGAACATCAGCAATAATACACACCAAAGAGACTGCGACACACTGGTGAACTGGTCTAGCAGGTTCCATCCTTCATTTAACAGCCCTCAAGAAACCCATATGACAGGAGATCGAAATCAGGATTTTTAGGGTGAGATGTCTGGCCCACGAGGGATGTACACTCAGCCTGGAGAAAGACGGGCTGAAGGTCCCTTACCTTGGCATTGGTGAGCTGCTTCTGCAGAACCGCTGGGTCAGAGGAAACTGTCTCAGAGAGGACTTTTGCTACGGCTGCTTCACTCTCCTGCAGCCATGACCTGAGAGTTTCTGCCACTTCTTGGAATTGCTGGTAGCGATCCAGCAAGGTGTTCAGATGGGAACCAAGCTTCGCACACTACACAGAGGAATAAAATCCAAGACAAGGATATGAACAATCACGGTCTATGGCCTGCTCCTCCATGCCCCCTTTATTTGAAGAAAGGGGGGGAGAATTCACCGAGGGCTTGTCTACACCGCAAGTTAGCACATGGCAGGCACAAGTGTGAATGTACAGAGGGCTCGCCTGCCATACATGAATTCGCTACGTGGATGCTACAATTGTGCAGTAAAGGTTCCAGGTTCGAAGGGGAATATGTCAAAGTGCACTAGAGAACTTTCAGCGCATCACAGAGAGTTAGCACACCGCAAGCTAGTGTGCTGTAGATTCACGCCCCAGCCTGCCATGCACCAACTTGCTAAAGCCCTGAGGAAGAACTCAATTTTAGCATATGGGTGGAAGAACCATATAACACAGTCCCTGCCCTCTTCTGAGCTCACACCTTTAAGATGTTCGAACAGTGTAAGTGCTCCTGATGTAGGAAGGTGGAGAGCAGTCAGAGAGACGGTAACAGGGCAGATTTGACAGGTAAATTCCCAGTTACCTGCAGTACCAGCTCCCACCATCTCTACAGCGCCTCACAGAGGAAACGCCATAAAAGCTTTATCCTATGGAGCTGGAAAGTGTTTCCTGTACCTTCGAGTGGAGAGCAGTGTATCTTTTTGTTGCATCATCCAGTTTGCTCTTGACTAAGTTTCCCGTGGCTAACGGCTCAGGCCCTTCTTCCTTGGCCACTCTCTCTGCATCCAGCACCTTCTGTCCTGACATGGTAACAAACCGCAAATCCCCCTTGTGGGAGATCACATCTTCCGAGAAGCTTCCCTGACGGAGAAGCATTGGTCTCAGCGATTCAGGGTCGCTGTCCCCTTTGTGCATCCGCTCCAACTCCTGCTCCGCCTGCTCTAGCCAGGCCGCAAACTCCCCGTGGTCCCGCAGGAATTTCTGCAGCTCATCCCGCAGCGCCTGCACTTGCTTCAGCTGTTTCTCCGACTGCGACAGGTTGGCTGCGTATTGCTCCTTCAGCTCTGCCAGCCTTCCCTGAAGCCTCTGCTTCTCCTCCGGTGCTAGGTTGTGGCCCTGTTTGTCCAGGAAGGCCTGTGCTGTCTGTGTAGCTAGAATGACATCTTGCTGTTGGGAAAGCAGCTCCTGATGGCGTGCCTGAAACACACACACAACAAACATGCTGCCTTGTGACCAATCTAATGTCTCTAAGGACTTATCTACCTGGGGGAAAAGCCCTCAGTAGCTGGTGTGAACTAGCGACTCCACACTAACTCCCAGTGTGGACACAGAGAATGCCTCTGGGCACTTGGTTGTCTGCAGAGTGGCTGCAGCCGTGTCGGTCCCAGGATACTGGAGAGACAAGGTGGGTGAGGTAATACCTTTTACTGGACTCAAGCGTGTCTCTCTCCCTGACAGAAGTCGGTCCAACAAAAGAGGTTACTCGCCCACCTTGTCTTTGTGCACATGAGCTTAATGCACTTTGGAAGCGTGGGGCATTCCGAGTGCGCAGGAAGAGTGTTCACGTGGGGAGTGGGTGTGGAGTCAGGAGTGCACTTTACATTTACTCCTAGCTCACTATGCACTCACTTCCCTATGCAGACAAGCCCTTAGCACCAGAACTACTGACAGATCTCTCTTCACTGTGCTGGCAAACAGCTAACCCTTCCCCTGTGTGTTACCCTGACCGCATCATCTTGCGACCCTGAATGTAAAGTACTCTGCATTGCTGATCACACCACTAATAAATTTACAGCTGAGGCAGATGAAAAACACGCCTCTCTCCACTTTCACATCTCCATGTCCTCCCGTAGGCTGTGCCAGGAGGATCCCACAAGTTCAAGGGTCTCCCCTTCTAGAGCACCAGAGCAATGCTGCCCGGTTACACTGGAACACAACTGCGTGGCAAGGCGAACACATCCATGCATTCAGCACCACTTCCTGGTGGCAGAGTCACCGTGTTTGGTAGCACTAAGATCTAACGTAATATCAGCCAGGTAGGTCGGACATGGCGGCATTCTAACCTTCAGCCTCTCATACTGTCGATCAAGGTTCTCTTCCACTCCGTCCACTTCCACTAAGTGACCGTCGAGAATGTCCTGGGCGCTTTTCCCCTCGAGCGCTCCTGGACCTTGTTCCATTGGGCGAGTTTTGTGCTCAGAGAGCGCCCCCGTCTGTTCTAATGATGTCACCCAATTTAGAAGCGACTCAATCTTACTCCTGTTCTCCTCCAATTCTTTGGCAGCTTTCACCTGAAAAACAACAAATATTCCGGATGAGGAGGGCTGTTCTTTTTGTATTTGTATAAGCTGCTGTATCAGGAGAAGGAGAATCCTGGCATCTGATTGATTTTGCGATTCTCAGCCCAGCACAACACATAGTCCATAGTCTTACTCACCAACACACACCCCAAACTGGGCTTCTGATACAGAGCGAGTGTACAAGTAGTGTGTGTGCATATGGGTGCACACATCCAAGTGGTTCTTTGAGGTACACCCCTGTGGCTTATCTGGGGAGGTTGAGACACTGTTGGATTTTCAGAGGCACCAACTTACTTGAAAAGACTGCCCTGGAAGTTTATTACCAATTCCTGACATCAGAGCAAGGCTTCTTTACTCTGCCCTGGGCTGCTTTATATTACTATGATTATTGTATTAGTATTATAAATACCTAGCACTTCTAATCCATAGCTCTCAAAGTGCTTTACAGGGGGAGTCAATACCATCATTTTACAGATGGGGAAACCGAGCAAACAGTTGCAGAGCCAGGAACAGACCCCAGGTTTCCCCAACTCCCAGTCCAGTGGCATACCCACTAGGCCATGCTGCCCCCCCACTAAAAGTCCCCCCTCCGTCCGTTCTTCATGTGTTACCTTTTCTGTCTCCTGTTGCACTGCAGCAGTCACTGCGCTCTCCAGTTCTTTCTGGGCCACTTCAGTCCGCTCCTGCAGAGACTGGAACTGCTCCTTTGCGAGGCGGAGTTTCTCTTGCAGGGCTGCCAGCTCCCCGGGGTTCATCTTGGCCCTGTTGGCCTCTAAGAACTCTTCGGTTGCTTTCAAGACACCCGCGAAAGAGGCGGCCCGGTTCTGAATGTTTCTCTGCAGATCCTACGAGCATTATGGAAGAATCGTACAACTTTTCTGTGCCATCTGGGCAGCTGGCACCTCTTTTGCCCCCTTCTTGCCCCCCACAACTACCCTAGCACTGACCTTAACGTCACTTTGCCTCTGCTGCAGCATAGGTAGGTCCCCTTCATCGGCTGCTCTTTGCTGATCTGTCAGCGTGTTCTCCACCTGGCCTAGCCAGGTGCAGAGCTCCTCCAGCTTCTGACTGCGCATTGCTTGCTGCTCCTGGAGAGTCTGTGTTGAGGGGAAGAGAAGAGAGGAGGCAGTTTAATACACATCATTCATCCAATGCCAGCACGTCTCTGAAAAGCAAGGTAGAAGAGTTACAGTCTGAGCACCTGACAGGATAGGAGGCAGCACAGAAAACACCTTTTGACGCCCTCTGCTCTCAGACAGTCAGACAGGCTGCATGAATGTGTATCAGAGCCCAACGCTATTTGAAGGAAGGGATCTCTTTAAATACACATTTCTCTATAATTCAAGCAGTCTACTCTTCTCTCCTCTTTAGATGGGAGACCATGTCACACGTGTTTAATAATTTCATAGGGGGCAACAATCAAAACAGAGCCCTCCTTGGTACAATTAACCAAAAGTTGCTCTGGCTTTGTCCTTTCTCTCAACCTCCAGAAATTTAAAATATACCAGAAACCCGCGTCATGCCATCTCTAGAAAGGCTGGCCATGTGTAACAAGCTGGCATCACGCAGCGCTGCAGCATTGACTGACCCGAGTCAGGTTTATTTTTGACACCCGGGTTGGCGGGAGAGCCTAGGGGAGGCAAAGTGTTTCTGTCGCTGATCCAGTCCCTAGGTTTTGCCACTAGTGCACAACACAGAAGCGCCTGTTTGAGCTATTGAGCATGATGTGTGACCCTGACAGTCCTCACAAAAAACTTCTCTTTGCCAGCAGGGAAAAAAAAAAGTTTCTTCTGATGCTGTAGCAACTAAACATACAAACTTGTGCAAAATGCTGCGGTCATTTCTTTCACTCTTTAAGATAAACAACAGAAGCAATTCAAAAGAGCGCTCTTAAGAGCTCTTCGGCTGCAAAGCGAGATCTTCCTGGGTTAGGGTGGGTGCACACTGAATCTGAAAAAGCAAAGCAAACTGGTTAATACACACAAAGAGATGGCATAGGCAGAGTGTTATTGAGAGCAACTGTTAATAAAAACATCACAGTATTAATAGTGTCTGGAGTGAAAAGGTCCATGCGGTTATGTGGGCTGCAGGAATACAGCAGAGAACCAGGAGCTTGTGTGGGTGGCTGCTGTGTGCCGCGACATTTACATATTATTCAAAGGGCTGTTCTCGTGTGGCTACAGACCATTAACTGTGCAAGGAAAATGAGAAACTACCAACACTGGTTAGCATTTGGGTTGAACAGCACCAGTTATTTTCTGATGTGGGCCTTATAGGAACTAGGGTGAGCCCACTAAACCAATGCACGTGTGATCTCAGCTAGACTCAGGCAGGTTTCCAGAGCTGAAAGCCAAAGGGACTGATCAGCTGTGCCCTCTAGAGTCCTCAAGAGCTTGGTTATTTTGAATATTTCCAGAGGGAAGGCAGAAACGCACTCCCTTGAAAGATGGGATGGGTAGGGTAATAGAAAGGAGCAATGGAGTCTTTTGAAGAAACTCCTGCTGTGCCATGAATCGTGACAAAGGCACGCACCCAAAACCGGAACACAGAACAGCAAGTGTTTCACCGCATGTTCTTCAGATTGAAAACATCTCAGTTAACAAAACACAACCGGTCTCACGCCCTTCACCTCATCAGTCTGCTCCACTTGCCGGAGACAGACCTGCAGGACCTCCACCTGAGCTGCCACCCGCTCAGAAAGGTCCCGGAAAGACTTCTGCAGTTCGTTGAGCAGTCTCAGCAGCTGCCTGCTCTGTTGGGGGGTCAAGTCCTGGGCGTGCTCAGAGATAAAGAACTGAATGTCGAAAGCCGTTGCATCAAGCTCAGATTTGGTGTGAGCAAGGGGCTGTTTCAACTCCTGAACATAAGAGAGAAAAAGCTAGTCAGTAAAGTGACTCTTGTCTGGGTGCACTTTCCTAAGCTGCTGGCTTTGGAGAAGATCCATGGGCAAAGAGAATCCTACAGCTCAGAAGCAGAGTGAGTCCAGCCAGATCTCCATCAAGAGAACAAGATATTTCAGGCAACCAAGCAGATACTAAGAGCTTGTCTATATGAACACTTAGTTCATGGCAAGCTGGGGTGTAAAACTACCCTGCACTAGCCTGCTGCACACAAAGCGTCCACGTGCCAAGCCCTAGATGTTCTGTAGTGTGCTTTAATCTACTCCTGTTCCAAAGCAACTTAGATCAAAGCGCACAGGCAATTTTTAGCACGTGGCAGGAGGGTCCACACAGACACTTAGTGCATGGCAGGCTAGTGCGAGGTAGATGTACACCCCAGCTTCCCACCAAGAAAGTGTTTGTACAGAGAAGCCCTAACAGAAGCACGTACAACAGCACATGAGTAACACAGCGTGCGGGAAGCACTGTTTTCCCAAGTCTCCTCCTTTCTCTTCATACCAGATCTCCCAACGGCATTGAAAAAAAACCATCCTGTCATTGGCATCCTAATCACAGACCCAGTTTCTCTCAGTGTGTGCGGTGCAGCGCTGGACATGTACCCAGATTCAGAAGTGACTGTTTATAATCTATATGCCAATCGCGCCTCCAGCTTCCTCGTTCTGCAGATCGTGGTGGAGCAGCAAAAACCTCTCCTGGAGCTACCTCTTCTTCCAACACCTTTCCCCCCGCCCCGCACTGCTGGGGTCTCAAAAGCATAGCTCTGTGAGCCATGAGGATAGTCTCCAATGCCCAGTCTGAGCGACACTCCCAAGGGACTGTGGCGCTCTGTAACGGCTCCAGGTCACGCTCTGGAGGAGATCGCGACTTATTTTTGTATTTATTTCCCTATGGTCTTTGAAGGGCTGAGCAGCAATAGGACGTTTTACTTGTTGCTGAGACAAAACAGGAAAAAAAACCCTTGGCTCTTTTCACCCCGGCGTGGCATTATTACTCATGCTCCCAAGAGGACAAGGACTAAAAAACCAGCTAGAATACTGGCATCTCCTTGCACAATAATCGACAAAGGGAAAGCCACAAAGAATCGAGGAAGACTGGATTAAAAGCACCCCCCTTCCCTGGAGGAGGCCACAATTTTATCTGCCAGGATTAGGGGTGTTGCTATGGCTACCTTATAGTGTTGGAGGCAGCAATTCAAGCTGTTCCCGTCAGTTGCATTGTGGTAGTCACTGCTGTCCAGAGATAATGCGGTATCGCAGACCCAATTCTGCAGCTCTTCTAGTTTCCCCTCAAGCCTTTTATGCTGTGTTAAGACGTTAGCCTTAAAACGAAAAGTACACTAATTAAAACCAGGAAACTAATGAAGGAATGAATGCAGAGATCCCTCAGTATAGGGCTGAAGCAGCATAGGGAGAACAAAAGTCTGTTTGTCAGTTGTACCTTTTCAGTTTCTACAGCACTGTGCAGGTTTAGCAGCCAGGCCTCCAAGGCATCGCTCACTGAGCTAAAGGACTTCTGGAGGTTCTTGGCATCTTTCTCCAAGGCTTTCAGCAATTGTTCAGGGACTTCTTGGGGCTGGTTGGCCACAATCCACTTCACAGATTCCAACTCCTGATTTACTGGAGAGGACAGATCCTTCAGTTCCACATCCAGGACCTGAGGCAAGACAGTATCATTAAGTCCAAGACACAGTGATTTCATACTCTCACTGCCAGCATCCCCAGGGTACACCTACACTGCAAAAAAGACAACGACTCACAGCACTGAGTCTCAGACCCTGGGTCAACTGACTCATGCCGCGGGGACTAAAAATAGCAGTGTAGATGTTTGGGCTCAGGCTGGAGCGAGGGGGGAGGGTCTCAGAGCCCGGCTCCAGCCTAGCCCAAATGTCTACATTGCCTGAGCCAACTGACCCGGGCTTTGGGACTCCATGCCCGGGCTTTGGGACTCCATGCCGTGGGTTTTTCTTTGCGGTGTAGACGTAGCCTCAGTAACACAAAGGCTGAAAGAAACTGGATTCAAACAATATGTGTATCTGCTATAATGATCCATTACCATCCACCAATTCATCCAACTGTTCTCATCTGGCCGGGTTACAATAATTCATTCCAGACAGCAAACCTAACTGTGAATTAAATGAATGTATTGGCTAAGCACGGACGAAGACCTGAGCCAGAAAGAAAGTTGGAGAGACAGACGCTCTGTGTTTGCATTTCAATATCTTTTAGATCCCAGACTCAAGTTCCTCATTGTGCTCACAAGAGACAGTGAGCAGCTGCTAAAGTCCAGTGACCCTGTGCATAAACCACCCTAAAAGAACTAACCCAGAGAGCAGAGCATTGAAGCTGGACTAATTTTAGTACAGTGGCCCCTCCTGACCTCAGCCTGATGCAGCAGGTTTTGTAGCGCTTCTAACTTCAGCTCCGCAGGTTGAACCTGTTTAATTTTCATCTCAATATCTCGGAGCACGGACAGATAAGATACCAGCTTCTCATCATGTTCCAGACACAGCTGTTTGCTGAACACAGTCTGCGGAGTCAAAAGACAAAACATACTTCAGATTTTGATAGAAAAGTAAAACAGAATGAGCTATTTTAAAGGAATCTTAGTATTTTTTCTCTTAGCAATTTTCCACATTAGGGACTGCTCACTTGCTAATCTTATCTACTAGATTTACTGCGGAGAAATAAAACGTATACCCTTTTTCCAACAAAACTTAAAAATAGCAACAAATCTGCAGTGTTATCATCAAACTGCTAAACAATGGGCTTATGTATCTGTCATTTATAAGTAATGTTCTCATAAAATATAACTGAGGTTCAAATGTTTCCCCTAATACATCACAGTTTCATTTGCCAAGTAAATTTCAGTTACTATCTTCTGGGGCTGCAACTCCCAATAGGTGCACTACATTCACTACATTTATCCTTCTTGCTGTCAACTTTGTCCAAAACCATGCACATTTATATCAAATATACATAATAAATACCAGGAATTTTAAAAAAACAACATTTACCTTGGCTGGTTTTGTAGATTCTCTTGAAGGTTCTTGCCATCTCTCTCTGTCTGCCATAGTTAAGCGTGATTCTTGATCACCGATGCTGTCCTCTCTGGTTATTTCCTGGGGTGTCTTTCCTTCTGATTTGAAGGTTGTAGAGGACCCTGCTTCATCCATGGTGAACTCTGTGGTTGTTTCTTTCAGAGTCTGTTTCTCTAGTTCAGGGATTACAGAAGATTCTAGATCACCTGTGGATTCCTCTCTGGTAATTAACTCTGGTGTTTTTTTCTCTGCGATACACACTGTGGGGGATACCAGATCTCTGGTTTCCTCTTTGGTGATTGCTTGGGGTATCTTTTCCTCTGATTTCTCTGTTACAGAGGTGGCCTCGCCATTTCTGACCTCCTCTCCGATTGTCTCTTGGAGTGCATCTCTCTTTGGGGCAATGCTGAACTTCTGATCATCTTTGATATTCTCTTTCAGGTCCAACGCAGTCGCTTCCTTTTCTCTTTCAGGAACCTGTTTCTCACTAATCTCTGTTTGCTTTTGTTCAGCCAGACTGCTCAGCAACCCACCAGCTGTTTTCTTGGTGGTGGTGGTTTCACACACTGATTCCTGAATACCTGAGATCAATTCCTCCTTGGAATCTGGGATAGGAAGGGACTGTTTTTCCTTGGAAGATTTCCCTCGTTTAGTGGTTTCTCCTGGGATACTGATCTGCTTTGGATTCTTTATCTCAGTTTTCTTCTTTCCCATGGGTTTTAGATCGGCCTCGCTCAACATTTCTGGAGCACCAAGACTTTTGATCTCAAGAATTTTTGCCTCTGGTCTCTGTGGTGTAGTTTCAGTATGCTTCCCTGTTATTTCATCTACAGGTTTGTCTTCAATATGCTTATCACCAATTGCAAGCTTGAAGGGTTCCTCAGCATTTATTTCTTCCTCTCCTTGATCCACAGAAACGGATTCTTTTGATGCTGCCTCTACTGCTTTTGACCCCTCCATTCTCTCATCTAAACTTCTCTGACCTACTTCAGAAGCCATAGCTGTAGCTTCTGTCTTTCCCAGAACACCATCTTTACTGAAAAAGGCTCTCTCTCTTCCTTCTTTGTCCCCAACACTTTGATGCATCATTTCACCAGCAAATGATTGCTCTCTCCCTGCCTCCAGTCTCTCTCTTTCCTCTTCTGTCTCCTCAGCTACTTCTACTCTCTCCCTCAAGTCATCTTTCCAGGGTTCCTGTGATCTGCTTTTCCTCATCTCTTTTTTCTGGGTCTTAAATGCTGCATCTGGAGATACAGGCATTGTGGCGAATACTAAGGGAGGCTCGGGGGACAATACAGCCTCTCCTAACAGTTGACCCACTACACTGTCCTCTGAAGTTTCAAGAGGAAGTGATTTCAGCACCTCTTCTTTCATTATACTCATTGTCTTATGTGGTCGGTCAGAATCAGCATCTGCAGCATCTCCAGCTGCACTGTAGCCCATTGCTTCGCGTCTAGCTTTGTGTTCATCATCACCAGTTATCTCCGTGGCAGGACTATCCATGGCCAAGCTTTCCTCTTTGGGTGCTGCTTTGTGCAGTTGCTGCTGGATGTGGCGTTTATATTCTCTCCACTCTTCAGGATCAGATGTGTCACTGAGTATCCAAATGCCTTCCGGCACAGCCACTAATCCTCTTTCAACAGCTTCCTTTAAAGTCACTCTTTCCCCACTGTTAGTGTCAACAATCCCTCCAGCCATCATCTGGTTCGATGCGATGATCCTCATCATGTCTTCATCCACCACGTCCTGTTCCAAAGCAGACCTCAGAGACAGTCTTTTGCCCATGGCACCATCCACAATGCCACCAGTGTCTGCTTGAGCTTGCAGTACTCTCAAGGTGGGCAACAGGTCTACTTCCCCCAGCTTCACAGCCTGCGCACACGTCAGAGCGTCCCCTGTCACCTTGTCCTTGAGTGCTCGGAAGGGAACGAGCTCCAGATACCTTTGTCCAGATTCAATGTCAATTTTACATTTCTTTATAAATTCTGAATAGGGAATGATCATACAGCTCTCAGGATCTACAATTCCGTGTTTCATTTCGGAAGACAACACTACCTTTTCCATAACTGTTTCAGATAACAATCCTTCCTTTACAGCTTTAGACAAAGCCAGCCTCTGGCCAGAAACAGGGTCAATAATGCTTCCACTCAAAGCCTGTATTTCTTGGACTTCACCGTGAAAATCCAGGTTAATTAGCCCTAATGACACTGCTTTGGGTAAGGATACAAGTTCCTTCCTTTCTGGATGAACATACTGGTGCAGACACACATTTTCAGACTTTATGAGTTCTTTGCACAAGTCTTGATCAATCAATCTATGTTTCATTGCATTATTTACTGAAAGTCTCATTCCAGACATGTGGTGAATAATTCCTCCGTCTGCTATTTGTTTGGTCAAGAGTTGGAGGGCTTTCCCCTTATCGAGAAGCCCTTTTTCAACTGACTGAACAATAGTTAAAGGTTCTTTAGTTTTAGGATCCATAATTCCACTTGTTTCAGCCTGTAATCCAATGAGCTTCTGTCTAGTTTCATCTTCAGCATCTTTTCCTTTAGAAGCTTTCTCTAACTTTACAAGTTCCTCTTGACTGGCGGGCTCGACCAAGCCAAGATTTGAAGCCAAAGTGACTGATATTTTTTTGCCTCGTTTCAAGTCAACAATTCCTCCAGTAACTACTTGTCCTTCTAAAATTCTCAATGCTGTTTCCTTATCCAGTAGGCCAACCTCAGCCGCATCCTTGACAGAGTAGACAATATTACTACATGGGTCGAGAACACCACTTATAGCTTTATCAGATGTGAGTACCTTGTGCAGAAGTTTCTCATCCATCAGACCTTCACTAATGACTTCTTCGGTGGTTAATGATTCGCATGTGTGAGAGTCAAAGAAGCCATTGAACATTTTCATTTTCTCCATCAGTTTAACAGCTGTGTGGCTGGACACTACACCACAAGCTACGGCTTCATTCAGAAGAAGATTCTTGCCCGTCTGCTCATGGTATATACCCTCACCTTGGAGTTGCGCCACCAGCATTGTTAAAGTGCGGTCTTCTCCCAGTTCCATGGAATGTTTGGGTAGCATAGAAGTTTCACGAATACTGAAATCAACTGATAAATCTTCCACATCCCTCTCTTCTACTTCCAATATTCTTGCACTTTCAGTTTTTTCTGTTTCTCTTTCTTCCATTTGCTTCTCATCTCCAGTTTTAAGAGGCACGATTTCTTCTCTTTTCACTGATCTGTTCTTAGCTTTTTCCTTATTCAACAAATTCTTATCCGTAATAGCTTGTCTCTCTACTTCAGATTCCAACCTTCTCGGAGTTTTCTCTTGCATGATTTGTGGTTTCTCTGTATTCTCTGATTCATCCATAGATATGTAGGTTTCTTTTCTCACACCATCTCTTACCATTTCAGGTGCTCTATCTTTGACTTTGTCTATTAAAAGTTTAGCAGCACTGGAATCTATCCCCATCTCCATCAGCATTTCCTCTGCTTCTCTGGGCTTTATCTCAAAGCTGATTCTAAGGGGGTCATTAACAGATTCTTGCCTAGACAATTCTATTTGATTTCCATTCCTGGTTATAGTCAGCCTTTGTTCTCTTGCAGATTCAGCATCAATTTCACTCTGAACAGAGGCTCGCTTTGCAGAAATCTCTTCCTGTTCCTTCAGATTCAGAGTTTTTCCTTTATACTTTGATGGAAAACTTCCCATTTGTATCACTGGATTTTTGTCATCTCGAGAAGTATTTTCTGGCACTTCTTTCTCTTCTTCCAAAGCGGTACATTGAAACTCAAGTTGCTTCAAAGCCAAATCATTACAGGGCTCCCTTTCAGTACTTGCACTCTCCCAGTCTTCTATCTCCTCAAGAACTTCCAGACCTTTGTAACCATCCTGGTCAACGTCCAACAGGTGAGTACTCGATCCATTTTCTTGAGCTTGTATAACGGCTTTAGTGAGAGCATTTAACTCCCCATCTACTAGGAGCAACTTGTGGCCATTGTGGATGTTGATATAGCTATGGGTCATCAAATGGAATATCAGCCTATCATCATCACTCCTTAGTAGAGGGTGACTTTGGTCTTCATGACTCCGTCCTGCAGAGCCCATGCTCAGTGTGTTTCTGGCTGCAGAGCCTGCCAGCTGCATATTGGGCATCACATCAGGTATGACGGTAGATTTTAGCTTCTTGGCAACATCTCTCTCCAAGATGCCATGCTCTACTGCTTTCTTCCAGGTCAAGACCTCTGTGGTTTCTGGTATGAAGAGAGCCTTAATGAGTTGCCTGTTACTAAGAATCTTATGAGCCAATTCAGTGGACAGGATGCCCTGCTCTAGGGCATCTGCAACTGGGAGGATCTCGCCTGACTCAGGCCACAACAGCCCCATAAAGGACCAAAGGGATTCCAGGATCACCAGCGCAATCCTCGAGGCTACTAAATCTTTCTTTACTGCTTCATCTATTGTCAGTCTCTCTCCCGTGACAGTATCTATAATGCCACCTGTCTGAAGTTGTCGGATCAAGAGTGCACACGCCATATCTTGGTCAATCAAATTATGTCTCACTGCCTCGTCCACAGTCAGTCTGTGCCCTGTTCTGGGGTCTACAATGCCGCCAGCAAAAAGCTGGGCTTCCAACAGCCGCACAGTGACTTGCCTATCTATTAGCCCCTCCTGGACAGCACGGAAGATGCTCACTTTCCTCCCTGATTTCAGGCTCACCATCCCACCTGCCAGCTGCTTGACGGGCAGCAATCTCAGGCCAGTCTCTTGGTGAATGATACATCGCTGCATTAGCTCGGTCAGGCTGATTTTCTTGGCTGTGTTGGGGTCAATCAAATTCCTGCAAGATCTCAGGCGAGATGCCAGTTTTGAGTGAAGCTGAGTAGTTATGAGGCCTTCTTGAACAGCCTTTTCCAAGCTGATCCGGCCCTGTCTTGAAGGGTCTATAAAACCCCCTGTAACAAGATGAACTTCTAAAATCTTCAGTCCAACTTCCTCACTGATCTTTCCCTCTTCTATTGCAGAAACAGTGGGCAGAAACCGTTTTCCTTCAAAGCTCATTTGACGTATCAGAAGAAGGGTATCCTGCAGCTCCTGCAGCACCTCGAGAGTCCTGGGATCTATGATGTTTCTTGCCAGGCCTTCCGCCAAAGAGAGCTTCTCGCTGGTCTCAGGAACGACTAGGCCAGACGTGATAACCTGAGCCTCCAGCAGTACAAGGCCTGTGTCTTGGTCTATGAGACCTTTCTGCATGGCACCCAAGATAGGGAATATTTCCACTGTGCCCAAGTCTATCACTCCCGCAACTGTGTCACATCCCTACAAATGGAGAGAGAAAATAAAAATCAAATCAGAACCACAGAAGCTGCTAAAAGCAAACCATCATTTCGAGTAACTACAGCACATCAAGTCCAGGGATGTCTCAGTTTCCAGGAGATGGAGGGGAAAAAAATCCCAAAACCTAAAAAGACTAGAGAGCAGAGCCCAACGGGTATGACATGCAACTCCGAGGGCATCTGAGCGAGACGCTCATGTAAACAACTCTATATCTTCCAACTTGCATGTTGTTTTAGAGCTCATCTAGTCTCCCGTGTGGCAGCACTGAGACATTTCTGACACCCATCATTACAATAACGCAGCAAAGCGGCAAGCAGCAAAACCCAAGGTTTCTAATGTCCCACTGAACGACCAACAGAGAGAGAGACACATTTAGACAGACATGCATTTTAGCCTTTCAACATTTCAATGCAAAAAGGGATGGACAATATGAACCCCATTTTGTGCTCCCTACGAGGAAAAAGGACAAAAGAAAAAGCACCCTCAGTGATTCAGAAATCTCCCACTGGTGTAGTTGCTCCCACAGTGCCTGCCATGCAGATCTGCAGTGCCAGCCACCAACAGGAAAGAGGGAACCCTGTGGCAGAGACCAGCTCACCAGCAACAGCAGACCAGCCATGCACCAAAGGGCAGGGAAGTCGCCTCTGCCCATGCAAGTAGGCTCCAGTGCAGCGTTCTCTGGCACCGCCACCACAACTTCCCTCCCTGGAGCATTTCAGAAATGACCAACTCTCCAGTAGCTAAGGCCAGGCCTCGGGAAGAACAGAGCTCTAGACTACACTAGGTGCCAAGGTGGAACGCCACATGATCAGGACTGAGGCTCCGAAAATAGCACCCGCCTCAAGTATTTCTGGGAGGTCTTTTTCTCGGTGTTATTAGCGCAAGCAGGGAAATGCTCAGGAGGGAAAGACGATGAAATGGGAATGAGCATCCCCTATAGTATGTACACCAGCGCTGCTGGTTTCTACACTACCGTCGCTCCGGTACGAGAGCCTGGGTTACCGGAAGATACCCCAGAGGGAATCCCATGCAGAGGGGAAATACGGGAACCTGGATTTTGTGAATACAATCAATTCCGTTCAAGCCGCTCAAATGTCTCTGTTTGCAAATGTGTCACGAGAACGTTCCACAGGATGTGGCAGCTTGGCTCTGGCGCCCACAAACACCCCACTTCCAGCGAGTTGGTCTGGATTTACCCTCACGCTCTTTTTTTGGGGGGCGGGGGGGGGGAGAAGAACTAGAAGGCTGGCATAACCCAGCATGCACGTTCCATACTGAACAAGCCACAGAAAGACAGAGGAGGAGAGAGGGGACATAAAAGGCTTTTACTTACCAGAATTGCAGGGTGTGCCCGGAGCAGTTAAAGACAGAGCCTTATGGAGTAGCTCAGCCGTATCACACACACAGTGTAAAGCTTGGTGTTAGCGTCCAGCATGCCACTGTTTTGTTTTTGCAAAAAAGAGCCCCCCACGCAGGTCGTCCTCTTTTCGCTGTGTGTGCGGGGGGTGCGTTTAAAATTCCGGAGGGTTAGTTAAACTTGTAAGCAAGGATGTCAGTTAATCGTAACAATACTTGACATGAAACACAAACTGTACAGGGACACATCATGCTCAAAATAGCGCGAGCTGCAGTTTGGCGTTGGTTTCCTCTTTTTAATTTGATACCCTTGCACGGAGTCTCGGATGTTTCCAGCAAGCAAATGTTAACACTTCTCCATGTGCTCCCTGCTACAATGAAGCAACCGTACCATGACGCGATGATAGCCCCAAAGCTACTCCCTCATCTGGGCCAAGTGTCAATAACAGAAACCCTAAAGTAGCCTCTTATAATGAGTTCTAATCCCATCCCACTCTGCTCTCAGTGCTAATCTCGGTTAGCCGGGAGGCCACAAATCTGGGGGCCTGTCATAATTAGGAAGCAAAATACACCCCTTTCTGCAAAACAGAAATGTAAAAGGAAACTGACACCCCCAAAATATTTTCATGCTGTATAAATAAAACACAGCAAACTGTAGGGAAGACTTTTGCATGAAAGCATTTTCCTTTCTGTGGGAGGAGCAGGGAAAGGAAAGAATGGGCATCCCACACGCTTTGGACCTGCAGGGCCATTTTTAGCTTCTTTTCTGGCAGCAGTGAGGTAGGTGGCATTAATGACATGACAATTTAACTGGGGAGATTGCTACTTCTAAGCTCGGAGTTGTTGCTGTAATGTCAGCATGAGTTTTCTGCTGCTTGCAAAGTGTGATAAAATGACCTGCACTAAAAAAAAAAGGAATCACTGGACTGAGACATCTGAACCAGGATAGAAGTACGTCTCTTTCGATAGAAATAGGTATGCTTTATTTTTGTGCGTACAGCACTGAAAGTGTGGGACTTTAGATTTCCCATAAACTCAGTGGCCTTGCCATCCTTTTCTCTTGATCTGCTGGACTGGGATTTCACTCCCTGACCCAATTTCAGTTTTGGCTATCATCAAATCATGTCCAACTTGGCCAGTGCTTCAAAATACAGGGAGCTAGCAAGCAAACACACAGATATATCCATTGGACACATATATATACATTTACATACACATACAGGTATATCCATGAATGACTGAAGACAGCTAACACCGATAACAGAGGTGATAGGAAGGAACGTCAAACCCTTCCCACCTAGCGCATGAGTGTAACATGAAACGGAGATTGACAAGAACATTATCGGATGCAAATGGGAGATGGACAGGGGTCCAGCTACTCAGTCAGTGAAGGTCTCTCAGATGAGCTGAGGGTCTATCAAGGAGATGATGCAGGGCTGCATTCCACACAGAGAGGAACTCAATTTCCTACTATTCAAGGCAAGACTATTTCTCACTAGTGCATTCCACAATTTACGCATGGAGGTGTGAAAAGGTTGCCCATACACCAGTCTCTATGCAGCCAAGCTTCTGGCAAGAGATGCAATCAAAATGTCCTTGCAGGCAGTGCTTAATGTGTGCCAGGACTGAGCCCCGGCACCTCTAGGCTCGGTAGTTCAGAGCCCCGGTACCTCTGGCACTTGCTGCATCAGTTATGAATGTAAAAAAACTGCTAGAGCCCCGGCACCTAATTGCTTGAGCCTTGGCACCTCTCATTACAAATTTGGCACTGCTTGCAGGTCTCACCCAGGTCCTACATGACCGTGGTCTCTCTATTTTAAAAAACGGAAAGGACACCCCATGGCCACTCTGTCTCCTTATTAGATCAGATGTCCACCTCCCTTCTTTCCCATTACAAGATTAAGTCAACTCTGTAGCATGGGGAGCAGCCCTGATTAACAACACTGCAGAGGAGAACCATCCCCTAACAACCTGGAACAGAATACGAAAACCTCTTCTACTTGGCCTCCAATGACCAACTCAGCCCGGACCCCTGAGTGCAGTGTATGGGAAAGCATGGAAGAGTGGTGGATCACGTGAGATTAAGGACAAAGCAAACAGGCTGTGAATGGCTGGTGGTCATGAGACACGCAACCAAGCAAAGCCTCTTTCACGCTCTGAGGAAAGGTAACTCAGATCTATGCGATAGACGGGATGGGAAAAGGTACCTTGTGCTCCGTCTCCTGGGCCAGATGGCTCTGAAGCTGTTGAAGCTGTTCCGCAGAGTCGCTGCAGAGCTGATGGTAAGTCTCCTTTAGAGCACTGAGTTGGGTGGAAATTTGTTCCTTCTCCTGGTCAGAAAGCCTGCAAGATGGGACAGGAAATCTCTTCATGGAGTCTGAGAAAGTGACATGCAGCTCCATGTATTTCAGATTTTCTTCTCCGGACACAAAATGGCAAGCGCAAAATGGAATCCCCTCCTCACACTGCTCATGCCTCAACTGAAGGGTTAAGTGCATTGTCATGCCAGTCACCCTACGCTGAGCATGGTGACCGAATCAGGAACAAAACTATGCCAAATAGCCGAGGTCGTTAATTACCAGGATGGGGTGAAAGAGTCGCAACAAAAGTAACTGGTTTTGCATTCCATTTCCAATTCACAAAAATGGTTCCATTTTGGGGAAAAAGTGAAAGTATGTCAGTTTCCTATACAAATGGGCCTATTTTCATTCACAAGGTCCAATTTTCAAGCTAAAATCAACTAAATTATCAAAGCTCCTAAATTCTGTTCTGACTGAGATGCATTTGTATATTTAAACACACAAGATTTGGATTTTCATGCTTCGGGGCAAAGCTGGTCATTTTAGCCAAAAGCAAAGTTTCTGGGTTGTAAAATCGCCTGGAACGAAATTGGGAATCTCTATTGGGGCGAATTTTTGGCTAAAGCTTGCCATTTTCACCTACACCTGGTCACTATTTACAACGGTCACCTGGATTCAAAGAATACCTGCCCACCAATGGAATCTCATCAGGGTGGTCGAGTAATTTGGCCATTAGAATAACTTGAGGTTAATTTTCTTTGTATTTATCATCACCCTCTCTTCTGACAAAGAGGTGCATTACCCTTTCCCAATCTCCTCGCTCTTATTCACAACTACTTGTACTGTACTCACTTGTGGCTATGTTTTGCAAGGAAGATCTGTGCAGTTTTGATGGCCTCTGAGACCTGCTCTTTCCTTGAAGCCAGCTCCTCATTTAGAGCCTGTTGAGAACAAGAGGAAAGCTAAATTCCAGGCTGGAAAGAAGGGAAGCAATTCCCCTGAGGTTACAGCACATGCTCAGTGTTACACAGGAGGCATCAAGGTTGCTTTCCTTCAGTGGTTTTGGAAAACTCAGTTAGAACTAGCAGGACAATGTAGTTTTAGTATGTATAACAGCAGTATGAAAATGACTAGGTACAGGTACCATGCATATATCAGAGAGAGAGGGAGGGACACAGGCCTCCTGATTTACCTGCTGCTCCGAGATGGATTTCTCAATGTCTCCCAGCTCTTTGCTCTTGAGTGGACCAGTCCTGACTTGCGTGCTCTGTTTCAAACCAGAGACCCAGCCCAGGAGTTCTTTCACCTTGTCCACATGCTCCTGCTTCTCTTCCTCTACTGCTTTCTACACATGGGGGAGACAGGAACACATCCCGCATTAATGTACTGAGGGGCCCAGAATTCCTGCAGCCAGAGCCCAGCACCAATCAGGCATAGAGCCGTTCGGTGGAAGGAACTGAAATATGCTCTAAACAGGAAATGGGAAAGGGGTCTGAAGCTAGGGTTACCATATTTCAGCGAGCAAAAAAGAGGACGGGAGGAGCCCCGCCCTAGCCCCGCCCCTGCCCCTCCCACTTCCCGCCCCCCCTGACCTCCCAACCCTCCCCCCGTTCCTTGTCCCCTGACTACCCCCTCCTGGGACCCCTGCCCCTAACTGCCCCNCACATGCTCCTGCTTCTCTTCCTCTACTGCTTTCTACACATGGGGGAGACAGGAACACATCCTGCATTAATGTACTGAGGGGCCCAGAATTCCTGCAGCCACAGCCCAGCACCAATCAGGCATAGAGCCGTTCGGTGGAAGGAACTGAAATATGCTCTAACCAGGAAATGGGAAAGGGGTCTGAAGCAGAGAAAGAATCACTGGCAGAAACTGACGACTGGGCCTGGGAGTTCTGAATGTGCTAATTATGAATTTAGAATCACAGAATCATAGGGCTGGAAGGGACCTCAAGGGGTCTTCTAGTCCGGTCCCCTGCACTCATGGCAGGACTAAGTATTATCTAGATCATCCCTAACAAGTGTTTGTTTAACCTGCTCTTAAAAATCCCCAATGATGGAGATTCCACAACCTCCCTAGGCAATTTATTCCAATGCTTAACCACCCTGACAGTTAAGACGTTTTTCCTAATGTCCAACCTATACCTCCCTTGCTGCAATTTAAGCGCATTGCTTCTTGGCCTATCCTCAGACGTTAAGAAGAACAATTCTTCTCCCTCCTCCTTGTAACAACCTTTTATGTACTTGAAAACTGTTCTCATGTCCCCCCTCAGTCTTCTCTGCTCCAGACTAAACAAACCCAGTTTTTTCAGTCTTCCCTCACAGGCAATTTTCTAGACCTTGAATCATTTTTGTTGCTCTTCTCTGGACTTTCTCCAATTTGTCCACATCTTTCCTGAAATGTGGTGCCCAGAACTGGACACAATACTCCAGGGAGGCCTAATCAGCGTGGAGCAGAGCGGAAGAATTACTTCTCATGTCTTGCTTACAATGCTCCTGCTAATACATCCCAGAATGATGTTTGCTTTTTTTTTTTGCAACGGTGTTACACTTTCACTCACCTTTAGCTTATGATCCACTATCACCCCCAGATCCCTTTCTGCTGTACTCCTTCCTAGGCAATCATTTCCCAGTTTGTACTCCACTGGTTGTTCCTTCCTAAGCATTTGTCCTTATAGAATTTCATCCTATTTTCTTCAGACCATTTCTCCAGTTCATCCAGATCATTTTGAATTTTAATCTGATCCTCCAAAGCACCTGCAACCCCTCCCAGCTTGGTATCGTCTGCAAACTTTATAAGTGTACTCTGTATGCCATTATCTAAATCATTGATGAAGATACTGAACAGAACTGGACTCAGAAGCAATGCCTGTGGGACCCCATTTGTTATGCCCTTCCAACTTGACTGTGAACCACTGATAAGTACTCTCTGGGATTAGTTTTCCAACCAGTTATGCACCCACTGTATGGTAGCTCCATCTAGGTTGTATTTTCCTAGTTTGTTTATGAGACGGTCATGCGAGACAGTACCAAAAGCCTTTCTAAAGTCAAGATATACCACATCTACTGCTTCCTGCCCTCCACAAGGCTTGTTACCCTGTCACAGAAAGCCAGCCCTCCCCATCCATAAGGCTTGTTACCCTGTCACAGAAAGCTGTTAGGTTGGTTTGCCATGATTTGTTCTTGACAAATCCATGCTGACTGTTACTTATCACCTTATTGTCTTCTAAATGTTTGCAAATGGATTGTTTCATTATTTGCTTCATTATCTTTCTGGGTACTGAAAGGAAGCAGACTGGTCTGTAATTCCCTGGCTATAAAATATCCTTACTTCCTCTTCTTCCAGCCGCCGGAGAGCATCACTGATGTACTTTACGTGCTGTGTGGTTAACGTTACCAACGCCGTATAGCGAGTCCGTAGATCCATGAACTAAAAACAAAAAACAAACAAAAAACAAACCACCATGCGTCAGTCGGAACTCTGGCTGACACAACCACAGTACTTTACAGGGTGAGAAATGGATACAGCACCTCTCATTCGGAAAGATCCCCAAGCACTTCACAGACTAGATACGTTACAGCACCACTGAAATGCAGCAACTCTGAGATGGAGGGTGGCAGCCACCTGACGCACGGCATGCTGCACAACAGTGGGGAGGGAGGGGAAGTTTTGGTCGAGGACACTGGGGCAAACCTTCTACTCTTATAAAAAGACCATGGGATCTTTAACATCCACATGGAGCAGACAGGACCTTGGTTTTTAAAGGTCTCATCCAAAAGATCCACACACAGTATACTGCATGGTACTCTGTTTATTTACCTTGGAAGGATGAAGGGCTGAGTCGACCCTGTTGGGATTTGAACCTGTGGTTCCAAGGAGTCTAGGTATTTCATACCTGATGCTTAGAGCACTAAGCCATCCTCTCTGGCTAATAAAAAAAACAGTGAGGGTGGAAATTTTTATGTAAGAGTTCAGCAGAAAGGAGCTATTTTCACAGACAGGCCGCTCGTCTGTCTTCTAGGAGCAAAGAAACCTCTCCCATGCAAGGCCAGGCAGGCAGGCAGGCTGCTTACCTCTTGGGTGATAGCATCCGAGGAGGAAAGCATGCGTCTGCGTTTCACGGGAGATTTCTGCTGGGATTCCACGAACGCCCTGTATGTCATGAGCTGCAGCTCATAGTCCTGGAAATAAAAAAAGGCGGGGTGTGTGTGGGGGGAAGGATTTTGAATTGTTACCTATTTATTCTAAGCTTGGCATTTTCAGGTCTCTTAGCAGCTAATTCCCGCTCTCTACACATAAAGCAGAACCACCAAAGCCAACAATAGAGGAGTTTTGCCTCTCTCCTGGCTTAGGAGAACGGAAGATGCAGGCAAAGCTTGTGCAGTTGACACCGAGCCCTGTGTTCGCCTCGGATTTAAGAATCGTGTCATTACCTTGACAGCAGCAGAGTATTGCTGTGAGAATTTCTGACACTGGTCCAGCTTGGCTTGATTTCTGTCGATTACCACAACCAAAGCCTTTGACAAAAAACAAAAGAAAAAAAGTTTTTCCCCTGCCTTTTAAATGAAATTTTCCTCTTATTTCCTCTCTCACTCATGACCACGTCACTTTCATATTTAACTTGTTCTCTAGAGACCTCGAGCAGCAGAACAGGTGACATTCCTGCCCTTCCATCCGCACATATGTTAAAGAGACACTATGCACAGTTTGTGACCCTCTAAGTCTGACCTCCTGTATAACAGACCATAGAACTTCCCTAAAACAAGTCCCTGAGCAGATCTTTTAGTAAAACAGCCAGTCTTGATCTAAAACTTGTCAGTGATGGAAAATCCACCATGACAGTTGGTCAATTGTTTCAATAGTTAATTACAGGTCTGTCGCATCTTACGCGCATTTAAGATGCGCGATTTCAGCTTTACGCGGTCGGCAAAAACAAAAAAAAAAAAAGAGAAAAATAACAATTTTAATACTGTACCTGTAGTGCGGGCGATTTTGCCCGCCATTCAACTCAATGTAATTTTGACTAGACGCGGTTTTTGCTTTACGCGCTAACCGCGGAACGGAACCCCCACGTAAGATGAGACTCGCCTGTATTTTCACTGCTAAAAATGTACGTCTTATTTCCAGTCTGAATTTGTCTAATTTCAACTTCTTTTGAATCGTATGAGGTCTTCCTCTGGTAGACCAAAGAGCCCATCATTAAATATTTGTTTCCCATGAAGATAGCTAAAGACTGTCATCAAGTCACCTCTTAACCTTCTCTTGGTTAAGCTAAATAGATGGAGCTCTTTGAGTGTATTACTTTAAGGCATGTTTGCTACTCTTTTAATCATTCTTGTGGCTCTTTTCTGAACCTTCTCCAATTTATCAACATCCTTCCTGAATTGTGGGCACCAAAACTGGACATAGTATTCCAGAAGCAGTGTGCCAAATAGAGTGATTAAAAAAAACCTCTCTTCTCCTACTCAAGATTCCTCTATGTATGCATCCCAGGATCGCATTAACTCTTTTGGCCACAGCATCACATTGGGAGCTCATGCTCAGCTGAATATCCACCATGATCCCCAAATCTTTTTCAGAGTCACTGCTTCCTAGGATAGAGACCCCTATTCTGTAAATATGGCCCACACTCTTTGCTCCTAGATGTACACATTTACATTTAACTGTCTTAAAACACGTATTGTTTGCTTTCACCAAGTGATCCAGATCGTTCTGAATCAATGACCTGTCCTTTTCTTTATTCACCACTCCCCCACACGTGTGTGTCCTCTGCACACTTTATCAGTGATGAATCTCTATAATCTGTATAAGCCCACCTGACACTTAAAGATTCTTTGGTACGATGAAGTGGCGTATATTTCTTGTTAAACAGCCATTTTAATTTCAGCTCTTTCAGTACAGAGAGGAAGACATCAGTGTTCGTCAAACAAGAAACACAAAATCAATAGGGGGAAAACATTTTCCTTTCTTTAAAGCCCATTCGGAGTATTTATTTGCTGTTCATGAAAGGAGCTGGACTGAGACTAGTGGAGACACACAACTTATCTACAGAACAGGTACGGGGCAAGCTTCTCCCACAATGTCCCACCAACATGCCTCAGCACCTCCAGGAGTGGAGAAGGTAACTCAGCCTCCGTGTCCATTTTACGGAGACGAGAAGGGAGTATTACCTAGGTCTCTCTCTTCCTTAAGTACTGTAGCATGAGCGCTTCACGATCTTTAATGCATTTATTCCCACCACACCCCTGTAAGGCAGGGCAGTGCTACTATCCCCATTGTGGGGATAGGGAACTGAGGCACGGAGAGGCTAAGGGCCAGATTTTAAAAAATATTTAAACCTCTAAGGTGCCACAAGTACTCCTGTTCTTTTTACTGAAATCAATGGAAGTTACACACCTATATACCTTCAAAAATGTGGGCCTAAGTGACTTAACCAAGGTCACCCAGGCAATCTGTGGTGGAGCAGAGGCTTGTACCAAGTTCCCCATGTCCCGGCTAGCACCCTAACCACTGGCCCTCAGTTCCTCAGTGCCTCTGATGGGACCACTAGGTGCTACCAGGAGACCATGGTGAATGAACTGCTGACAGTGGTAACATTAAGTTATTACCCTTCTGGGATGCATCTGCTACAGATGAATGCACATACATTATTGAAAATCCCATGAATCATTCAGTCCTTAAGAGAACAACGATTTGAAGCTTACGAGACAAAAGATTTATTAAAAACAAAATAAATACTCGTCCAACTCCTTTCAACAACCCTGTTCCAGTTAGAAGAGTGCCATTTTCTCTCTTACCGTCTGCTGGCTCAGCTGTTCAGAGAGCACCCTGCTGTCCTCTGCTTGCCCAGGTTTCATCAATTCCTGCTGGGCAGTGGTCTCCTCAATCCACTGGATCAGCTCTCCGTGACACTCCCGGTAATCCCTCAGCACCTCCTGGATACTCTCCAGATCGGAACAGCTGAAAGGACCAATGCAAAAAAGGAAACCATCACCAAACTCAAATCATTGTGTCAAAACAATGGTTCAAGATCCAGCCACATGCAGGGAAACCTCTAAAGCCGATGCTTCCCTGGGGATATTTATAGAAGCCACAGGTACAGCTCTGCAGGACAGGGAGCATGACGGGTGCTTCCAGCCAAGCTATGGTTTGTTAAGGGTGGCAACGTCTCCAATCAGTAAAGATCCAAAGATTCTATGGAACTGAAAGAAGTTCCATAGAATCAGCCTGGCAAAGGTTAGCAGCTGCTAAGGGAGCCTGTAGGCTAGGCGGGGGGTGTTAAAGCAGAGAAAGGGAGTTAAGAACTCAAAAGATGGAGTTGGAGGAGCAGAAGAGAGAAAGAGAACCAAGTCCTGCCATTCCCTCAAATGGGAATAGTTCCTATGTTTAATGGTGGCATTTGTCACCCTGGCTGCTAGCTGAAGATAAACTGGAAAAATGCCATTGCTAGTTCCAAGTCTGGCACAAGCTCCCATCAGAGGCACTGCCAGAAAAGCAGCAAGAACAAGGAGGGAACGTCTCACCGGGTTTCAATCTGAGAGCCAACTCTCTGCCAGCGATCCCACAGCTGGGCTCCCTTCTCCTGGTACCGCTCTAGGTCCATGCTACGCTCTTGCTTCAGACGATACAGCTGCTCTCCCGTGGCTTTAGCTTTTGCCACATCCTCTTCCAACGAAGAGAACACGGCGTTCTTGTTCTTCGAATCGCTGAGCCATTGCTTTAACAAACAACAAGACAGCTAAATTCATAGTACCAAGACGAGAAAGTTTAGCTGAAGTTGCTGGTGGGTATGTACAACATGGAATTCTCCAATCAAACGTAAGCATCTAAATGTACAGAACAGTTAAGACAGGAGAGATAAATATCTAGCTCTGCCTTGTGTTGCCCTGTGGAGTTCAGGAACAATTATCAGCTCCATAATCTCCACCATCTGGCTGAATCTAGGACAGGGAGTTGCAAAGCGTAGGGATCTGTAGCCCAGCTCAGAGCAAGTCATGATGGTGCATTCAGCATCGCGGAGTTCCGCACGCTGCGGCTGCCAAGTGCCATTAGCACCAGCCGTGCAAAAAAGCAGAAGCGACGGTGCCTGCCAAGGCAGCTGTTCGACCTGCAGTTCACAAAGCAGTGAGGATCGTGTGGACTCAATTAAAGCCTCCAATCACTCACCAGCAAGCAGGGGGGATGGACCACAATGCAAATTCAGTAAGGAAAGGGGAGGATCCCGCTCAACGAATGCCAGAGCTCATGACTGGAGTGATTCTAGTTTCTACTGGATGCGATTGGAAGCATAATGTTACCAACCTGTAACGTAGCTCTGTGAGACTGAATAGCTGTTAGATCAGCAGGGACTGCCTCCTCTTGGCTCAGTTTCACTTCATACCCTTTGACCAGGGACTCTGCTCCTTGGGTACCACGAACAATAACATCCACCATCTTTAACCTATCGTGTAAAGACAAGAAGGAAACGGGACTTCTCAACCTGAGGACATTCTGCCTTGTAAAGTCATTTGGCTCATAAGCACTGGAGAGGAACAGAACAGATCGCTCTGGATCATACCCAACATTCACATTTGAGTAGCAGGAAGAAAAGAAAAGGCCGTAATGGAATCTAGATTCTGAGGGGAGAAGCCCGTAAACACAAGCCCCTATATATATGCCCCTGAAATTCTAAAACACCTTCCATTAAAATGGAAGGGATCAAACAGAACAGAACACAGAAGCAGCCTAATCTAGTGGTACAAGTTCGAGAATGAAAGACTGGAATACCCGCGTTTAACCCCAGTTCTAACAGCAACTCCAACAAGTCACTTCATCTTGGCGTTCCCATCCCCAAAGTGGGAATCATTAGTCACCTCAAACACTAACACTCAAATATTCTGGAGCACCACTGCCTGGCACCCCTTGGAGCTCTTGAATTTACAGCATCTCCTAGACATTCCTAAGCCCCCTTAAGAAGCATGAGAGCAATTCCTACCCTCACCCAGTTTCAGAGAGGGTAGCCATGCAGCATAGCTAATTCTGCCCATATAGAATTCTCTCTCAACTCCAGAAAACAGGCACGTTCTGACTCACTTATCCAGGTAGATGGAAGAGAGTCCATACACGTGATCCATCTTCTCTACCAGTAGATTGAGCTCAGAACGCAGGTGTGGGGCACTGGACCCTGTTGGAGACTTGTGTAGGAAGCTGTCACATCTCTCAGAAACGTGCTGCAAGTCAGACTTCAGCTGCCGTAAATCCTCCTGCACACGCTGTGTGGAGGCAGAGAATTAACATCAGCATAAAGTGCAGCCACCCAGGAGACTGAAGCAAACGTGAACAGGATAAGATGCAAGGAGCGCCCAGTATCAGACCTTTCCAGCTTAAAAGTCTAATGAGCAGAGTCATTTGAAGTCTAAATGGGGCTTGTAAATTCTGCAAAGTCTTCATTCCTTTCCATTATCAGATCAGGATGTTCTGGTCTCAGTGGTGGCAAAGGCCACCTGCAGTCAATGCTTTGGGAACTGTTGCTTCTTATACCTTTTTATCCAGATTTAAAGAAGGAATACTTTATGCAATGGACGTTTGCCCAGCCAGCCTGTGAAAAAGGCAGTCTCAGCACATAAAAAGGAAAGAGATCTTTGCAGATTTCTTCCCGTGGGTTTATATTTTTCCTCAAGTGGCCGCTCAATGGATTGAGGGATAGGCCCAGGCTATATGACAATAGACATTTTCCCCTTGGGGATCTGAAGCGAGGAGACATCATGGGGTGGGCGAAGGTGAAAAATGCAAAAAGGCGGCGAGGCAAGAGAACAAAGATACCTTCATTGTCTTTCTGACCCAAGAGTAAAACGTTACCTCTATAGGATTGCTATGTGAAGCAGGTGAGTTCCCTATATAAAATTTATGCCAGGGTATCAATGCCCTGTGAAGCAGCTCTCTTAAGACCAACAGTGGGTTCCCTCAAACCTGCAGGAAGTACTGACCTCCTGCTCTGCAATGCGCAAGGTGTTTTCCTGGATAGTATCACCGTCTGTTCTGGTGCTGCTTGGGGCCTGGATTCGCCTCACTAGTCTCTGTTCACACTCCTCCAGGCGCAGACGGATGTTCTTTAGCTCAGAGAGATATGTCCTGGCAAGGGTCTCATCTTTGTCCTCTGTTAAGTCACAAACATACAAAAAAACCCACCCCATCTAGGATCAGTCTCTATTAGGAACCATAGACCCAAGTGGCTGCACTCTTCTGCCCAGAGAGAAGTGAACACAGAGCTCTCTACTCAGATGGAAACCAAATTTGTCAAGAGCTGTGAGGACCTAACGTTTAACCACTGGCAGCAAAGCAAGGACCCCGCTACCCAGACCTAATTGGTGCCATTTGCCAGCACTATTTCTCCCCAACAAAGGCCGCACGTTCAAATGAACAGCAGGGAAGAGAACAGCCATTTGCAAAGCTAACACTCACAAGCTAGTCTAAAAATTAAGAGCACCTGTAGATCCCTCATCTCTATCAGCCCCCAGAGCTCCACGTTAGTCTATTAACCCTCCCAGCTCACCATTCTCCATGGACTCCAGCAGCTGTTGGAAGTGCTCCTTGCTGGACTTCACTTCTTCCTCCAAGCGCAGCCGATCGGCCCCAGAGAAGAGCTCCGAGTCCCGGCTGTCCTGCAGGAAGTCCTCACAGTGCGCCTGGAGGCTCTTCATGGCTTGCTGGCACTCTCCTTGGGCCAGAGATCTTAGCTGTGGAAAACCAAAGACTAACGATAAGGAACCATGCACCAAACTGCCCTGACCAAGCTCCCAGTTACTGCGAATTACCCAGCTGCGTCTCTCATTTCTCACATCCAGCCGTAAGCATTAATTCACACGCTCTTTTCCTAGCAAGACACCCATCTTTTCAAGGGTGACAACCACTGCCAGGAGGCAGATTCTAGTGAGTCTCCCCTTCTCGGACAGGACAGCTCTTGTGGTCACGCTATGATACAGCACTACCTTTAGAGGCCAGCCATTGTCTTGCGTTTTTATCTCGCTCCCCCCACTACAATAATCTTTATTGCCAGAACAGAGCTCTCCTATGCTTTCAAGGAAAGAGGAAAGACATTATGAGGCATTTGCCTTCCCTGGATCTTTCCTCCCCTTCCTCATTCCTCTCACCTCCACCTCTGTTCACTCCTAAGTAAAAAGACGCGTCAATCCTATGACACCTGAGCTGATTATGGCTTAGGAGCAAACAACTGATGCTAGGGTCATTGCACTTCTCTTTCTTTGCTCTGACCCCCCCAGAGCTCAGACTGTCTCACACTGTGCTCCTCGGGCTGATCCCTCAGTTGCCCTAACCCTTCACCCTTGAATCATCTCTTACCATTTTCCTTGTATTCCCTACCCAGGCAAGGAAGCCTTGGCATCATTTCCAACTCCAACCAGGCACCTGGGACTACGCTTAATGCCAAAGCAAGTTAGCTTTTACATTGCTGGAGAAGACCCGCCTACGCTGCAGTGACCCGGACATGTGGATTTGTTGGGATGTTCTGTACGGTACCTTCTCCATATTCCAGCCTTGCACCAGGGCAATGTCCTTCCGCAGATAGTTCCAGGAGATCAGGCTCTTCGTGTTCACGTGGAGCTGGTGCCAGAGGGCCATCACCTTCTGGTACAGCTGTTCGACCCTACGACAGGACAGCAGTTCCATCACTGCCCAGGTCCCCCAGCATTCTCAGTTACAGCATGGAGCCAGGCATGTGCTTATTCAAATCCAGCCTTTAACTTTTAGTGCATTAAGATAACAACCCATGGTCAAGCCTAACCAAGTAGAGCCAATGGTAAGGCTTGCAGAATGCCCTGATCAGAATCAGATGGGAGCCGTATCTCTCTTTCATTCACATGCATTAGATCCCCAGTGGGGAACCCCCCCTCCTGCGTGCTGCCATCGCCAACCATCCAGAAATATTACATCAAATATCCCTGTGGAGTTAGCAGCAGGAGCACTGCAAGAGCCGCCCCCTCTGCCAGGCAGGCCAGCCACACCCAGGAGGCCCCTGGCCCCTCTCTAGGCTGGACATTTGTGCAGCCAGAACGGGCGTTCAGGTTCTTTCCCATTCCCATTAATTGCATTGTTTGTGAAGTTACCAGGCTGGACGCACTAAAAAACACCATTAGCCACACAACAAGCAGGGCAAGGGAACCACCTTGCCCACATGCCTCACCCTTACCTAGACACCAGAGGGTAGTTCAGTTTCCAGACCCACTTAGACCTTGTCCACCCTGGGTTATTTGCACTGGCGTGGACAGCACTGGTGCAAACCCCTAATGAGGAAATGCTGCACCATGAGTTTGATCGTTTGAAGCCAAGATAAGCAGCATAAGTCATGATTTATAGTGGTGCAGGCACGTCTAACACCAGAGACTTGCACTAGTGCAAAAAGCTAGACAGTCTAGACAAGACACCCTTGGTCTCTCTGCTGATACTATCACAAGGGAGTTGATCACTGTAACAGGTTCTGTGACGTTGGTCCACTGGGAACTGAAACAGCAAACCCAACAGCCATCAGACAAAGTCTGGATTTCAGCTCATGACCAGAAGGCTCCATACCACCACCACCAATCCCCTGCACCCTCCCCATCACCTGTAACTGAGCCCCACCACATCAACGAGCTAGCCACCTGTTGCAATTAATATTAACAACATGAAGCCCCAACACCCAGCAAGGATGAGGGATTAAACTCTTCCCCAAGCAAAACAGATCTGGATGGTCTCAGTATAAATAACGCAGAACATAACGAACAGCTAGAGACATCTCTTGGTCATTCTAGCTTTGGAATTCCAACCCACCTGAGCAGCAAGCCATGAATTGCAGTGCTTACTTACCTGTTGGCAATGTCAATTGCCTCTTTGTTAGGAGGGGGGATCAGGAAGCACACAGATGGTACCATGGCCTCATTGCCGGTCGGACTGATCACCTTCCATTTGGTCCTCTGGGAATTATCTTCCAGCACACACTCATCATTCTTACAGATAGTGATCTACGTAGGCAACACAAATAAGATTGCCATCAAACACCTGACCCACCAATGCCTTCTGTTGTGGCCAGATTCCTCAGGTAGCCCTACTGGAGTCTCCCAGAAAGGGAAGGAGGCTTTCAGCCAACTCACTTTAAAATCGAGCAAAAGTGAAGTAATTTGCGAATCACCTCAGAGAGCTGTCTGGAGAGGAAGGGAGGAGAAATTCAGTGATGCTAGGATGCTACCTGGACAAGTCTTTGGCTAGAAGGTATCAATTCCACCCTCCTATGGGAATGGAACCTTTGCTACTGCTCAGAGAAAAATCAGGACCATTGGAGAAGCTATTTCAGAAGAGGCAATTGCTCCATCCGCCTCCTTATATATCCCCTCCCTACCTTGCTGTTGTTTCTTACCGTCAAGTACCACAGAAGTGGTCCAAGTTTCTCTGTTTTCTGCTTCCCCACTATTCCCACAACCCTCTGCACAAGCCTAGATTCTTCTCCTCCCTTCGCTCCGGAGCTCGTAGGCTCCTTGCCGTCAGCTCACCTCGATCTGGCGATAGTCACAAACAGCCTTGACTGAGATGGTGCTCTTCAGGACATGGTCCGGATTCCTTGGCTTTAGCTGAACGATGGTTTTGGACCGCCCAACCAAGCTGGCGACGGAGCTCTTCGACTGAATAAGCTGCTCCTTTTCATCCTGGGGAGAATGAAAAAAAAGCGCTACTAGTGCAGGTGGCAAAAGAGAACCACCAAATCCCTTAGAGTACGTCTACACTACCCGCCGGATCAGCGGGTAGCGATCCATCTATCGGGGATCGATTTATCGCGTGTAGTGTAGACGCGATGAATCGATCCCCGATTGCTCTCCTGTCGACTGCTGAACTCCAGCTCAGCGAGAGGCGGAAGCAAAGTTGACAGGGGAGCCGCGGCCGTCGATCCCACGCCGTGAGGACGTGAAGTAAGTGATTCTAAGTCGATCTAAGATACGTCGACTTCAGCTATACTATTCTCGTAGCTGAAGTTGCGTATCTTAGCTCGATCCCCCCTCCCCCTCCCCAGGGTAGACCAGGCCTTAAAGTTGTTGCAACAACCCTCTTTCCCCCTGAAAGGTCAGGGTCTTCCAGAGCTGGGCTGGGCTCTCAAGGGCTGAATGGATATGCCAAGAGAGTCCCTCTCACCCCAGCTGTGGGGGAACACACCCCAAATCAGGGCTGGAACCTTTCCTTTCATTTTTGTGCCATTCCAGACAACTCACTTGCTTCCCCCCACCCCCACCCAGCTGCATGCAAGCATTAATTTCTTTTGCTGCTAGAGACAAGAAAATAACAGTCTTCTAAAAAATTTAAATTGCAGTGTGTATAAAACAGTGACCAGCAGGACACGCCCTCACTGGGGAAGAATTTCTTTTTTGCTGCTTTGGGAAGGCTGCAGAACCCTGCGGCGTTCCTTACTGTTCTAAAGCAAGGAATGAAGGCATGTTTAAAAACAACACTCAGGATGTAGGTGCAAAGAGTTAAGAAGATAAAACATCCCAGAGAAATGGCTCAGAAACAGATCTTCACCTAAGAGACTTCTTTCCACTATGGTTAGTGGCGAAGCGATCAGAGTTATTAGATATTTTGATAGCAATTTGCCAGCTGGAGTAAATGATATTGCATAATTGGTTTCTATCAGTCACTGCTGGTCTGATGCTCTGAGATCGCAGTGGTTCTCCATTTTCAGAGCATCCTCAAAACAATCTACAGCCATGCCAGTGTAGAAGTGAGGGTATCATAACATAAATCACAGCCTGAACAACTTATCATGGTCCAGCCCACTTTGACTTATGAAGTTAAAAAACAAAAAACATCCAACAGAGAACTTTAACACTCCTGCTTTCCACTCTGAGCCCATTAAAGGGTCAATTAGTGCACTAGGAAAGGTGAATGGTCTGTTATTTAATAGTTAAAAAAAAAAAAAAAAAGAAGAAGTGCTTAAATAAACTACCTGTGCCTGTCCCAGGGAGCATGATTGGAAGAAATACAACTTTAACTCATTAGTTACCAAAGAATAATAGCATATGTCCGGGAGATAGCTGGACTTCACCATTCCTGAGATGTCGGCTACTTTTCAAAACAAGGAGTGAACCACTATCATGCCAGAATCCGAGTACTTGTGGCTATACTCTAAGAACCTGCCGCTAGTGCAGCTGGGTTACAAAGAGCCTGACGACCTGACACTGGGAGGAGGGAGTGCGCCACTAGGACCCTTGAGAAGAGAAGATAACGAGTCCAGAGGATTTACCCTGCATGACTGCCCAATACCAGCACCCACGTTTTTGCTGCAGAACCTCTGGGACCAAAAGAAGTCCATAAGAAAGAGATTGCATATGACAATGGGATTTCATGCATCTGAGTTTGTTAACCTCCACTAATAGGTTAGTACTTAATCAGTCCAATCTGAAGTACTGAACAAATGTTTTAAATATTAACATTTAAAAGGCTTTGATTAGCATCTGGCCACTAACCTTTATCAGAGGATTAGCAGTTAAATACTTAGGTAAACCCGCACTCATTAGATATGCCAAATCAGTAGCTGGTTGACGCTTCACTCCTTGTTTCTTATTATGCCAATTTGCCCTGTGTGGTTATAAAGTTCTCTTATTGTTTGGACTGCTCTATATTATTCCTGTCGCATCAGGTCATGTGACAAAGACTCATCTGCCAAAGTTCAGCCTGCTACTGCTGTCTTGACTACTGAATATAGACATACACAATTATCCATACGCTCCCTGCTTCCATTTTATCATTAGCCACCTTGTAGACCTGGCAAACAGATTAAATCTGGATTAAGAGTGGGCATTTCCCGCCATCCTTCCCTGCACCAGCTAAACAACCTATTGGCTGCAGCCTCCAGTTGACCAGATCAGAGTAACCATCTTGGACAACAGAACTCACCCATCACCGTATTTCTACGCACAGAAAGATAGTGTGATAGATAGTGATGGTGAAGAATCAACTCTGGACTTCATTTTACAAGGTCTCTAGCCAGCCTTTTTGCACTGCCGGCTCCTCTTCCCTTCAGCAAGGGTGCAAGGATTCAGAGAGAGCCTTGTGCTCTGTAAGAGTCCTTTACTGCAGTCACTGATCTTCCATTATAGCTATTAAATTAAAATCAGATTAGTATAGACAACATTACATCAACAGAAAGTGACACAGTAAAGGTCACACAGCCTGCACGCCGACACACACAATCAAAATGCAAAGAGGAGCTTGAGACAGGATCGGCAAAGAACATTCAACTTAACTGTGCTGTTGTAGGAATAAACAAATATACCCATTTTCCCTTGTGACGCAAAAGCCAGCAGGCAGTGCCGCTCCACAGGATTGACTGTGCATTGCACCGAGAGCCCATGATGTTGGGGCTTATACAGAACACCCACCATGGAATCCTGCAGCAGATCTTCCAGGCGGGTCAGGCTGGTGTTCTGGTCACAAGAATATTTCCGTTTGATAGAGTCCTGGAGATTCCGCAGGTACGTTTCCGACTCCCGGGCGTCGCTGAAGAACTGCAAAGCCAAAAAGCATTACAGAAAGCTGTGCAACACAACACGCCACAGGCTATTCATTGCCACAGGCAACACTGAAAGGGACCCACCAAAAACCTCATTAGACAAGCTTCTTCCTCATTTCTCTCCATATTTGAGCTGCTGGAGCTGTAAGCACCACCACAGGCATGGCCTGGGCTATCACGAGAAATCACATCCCACCAGATAAAGCGCACAGGGGAGCCGGCAAAAGGGAAAGAAACAAATGAGAAAAAACTCAGAAGTCCTTCATTTAAAGCTGTGTTCAGGATAAAGCCTATACTGCCCTGCAAAAGGATAAGCGCGTTGTGGGTCAGTTGATGCTATACCATAACCACGGTGCACAAGCAGGTTTGGGTCTCTGAACCATAGACCAGGGACAGAAATGCAGGACTGTCCCTCCCTACTATACCTGGAAGTAAGCAGCATTCTCCTTCACATGCTGGTCTACACATAGGCAGAGCTGTTTGATCCATTGCCACTGGGACTGCACAGCTGCGCTATATGCCTGGACAATACATATATACAAAGAAAACCACGAGTTACATCAACGAAGGAACCAGGGGCATTGGTCAACGAGGGGTTTGAGTCAGTGTTCAGCCCATTCACTCAACTAGCTTACAATGTTCACATAAGGAGGAAGGATTTGGCTGTAATGAGATGTCATGGGAAGCGCCCTGGAATAGAGACCAAAGGAAATAAATTTAAAAAAGGAGGCACTTTAAGTGGCACTTCCAAGGTAGTTGCCCTCCATCCCCTGGAATTGGTGGCGGGGCTTGTCAGTAGAAAACCCTGCCCTAATAACCCTTTGCTCCACAGAATGTTTGCTCCATCAGTCTCGTAACCATGAATAATTCAAAGTGAGCTCAGGGCCACTGGCTCTCTTATCTTACCACAGGACCTTGGGCCTGGGCCCTGTACACACAAACATTTATCTTTATTATCTTGGGAAGGGTACTGTGTAGAAGTGTCGTCCTTGTCCTCACAAGAGGCACCCTTATCAATAAAGCTGTTTTATGATGACTTGGAGTTGGTAAGAGCAGTTTAGGGTGGAGGTGGAGGTGTGGCGCGTCTAAGCATGTCTCCCAATGATATTTCTTCAAGGGGCTAGCTGAGTTCAATTCATACGGCTTGGCGTGAAACCCCCCAGCGTATAAGCCCTTGAACTGATCAGTTACCTCTACAGTCTGTTTGGCCGGGTGATTCTCCAATGACAGCAGCTCCGCTGTATCTTGTAGAGACCGGAACACATCCTGTTTCTCTTCCAGTTCCATTGTCAGCTCCTGAGTAGCAGATGCAAGTAAAGACTCCAATCAAAATCAATCGTACATTTCTGTGGTAGCTGTACTTGAGTCATTACGTATCCAGGCCAGGCTGAAGAGGAGCAGGGATTTGGGACAGGGTTAAAGCTGGTGTTGGAAACGGCACGGAGCATTTCTTCAGTTCCGCATGTAGGTGTTGAATAAGAACACCTTATTAATATTGTCTTGAAGAGAACAGGAGTATTTGTGGCACCTTGGAGACTAACAAATTTATTTGAGCATAAGCTTTCGTGGGCTACAGCCAACTTCTTCGGATGCATGTAGTGGAAAATACAGTAGGAAGAGACACACACACACAACAATGGGTGTTATCATACACACTATAAGGAGAGTGATCAGTTAAGGTGAGCTTTTATCAGCAGGAGAGAAAAAGAACTGTTTGTAGTGGTAATGAAAATGGCCCATTTCTAGCAACTGACAGTTCTTGCTACTGTACTTTCCACTCCATGCATCTGATGAAGTGGGCTATAGCCCACGAAAGCTTATGCTCAAATAAATTTGTTAGTCTCCAAGGTGCAACAAGTACTTCTGTTCTTTTGGCGGATACAGACTAACACAGCTGCTACTCTGAAAATTGTCTTGAAGGGCAGTCTCCTTAACCTTAACTGAGAATTTCTGCCTTGGAACGTCCTTAATTTTGAATGGATACAGATATAAATAAAACAGTATTCAGCAGGTTATCATTCAAAGCCTAGATACTAGGAACTGAGGGAATTCTCAGCCAAGTGTTCGACTCCAGCCTTAACCCTGCCCCACGGTATATTGATTACACGCTCACAAAACTGGAAAACCTGCTGAACAGATTTAGCTTTTCCCTTTGCATTCTACTCAAGCCATAGTTCACCAGTGGCGATCACGACTGCGGCAAGCGCTGCAGGCTGAGCTGTAGGCGCTCAGAAGCCTGGGAAGCCTTAATTTGAGAGCTTTTAAGCCAGCTGGAGGTTTCACAGCAATTTAAAAGCAATACCAGTCTAATCAGTGGAGCTTGTAACTAGGCAGCCCTGTTCAGATGGGTGCCCTGTGCCGGCACTTTACTCACCGAGAAGTAATTCCTTTTGGCTGCAATATTGGGGTTGTTGTCACTCCAGTCATACGCCAGCTCCTCTTCCTCCTTTTCATTGAGCCAGATTAACTCAGCAGTGGCGCGGGACACAAACCCGTACAGGCTCTGGAGATGCCGCAGTCGGAAGCTCGATGTTTCCTGCATACAGTGAAATAACCCACCCCTCTCGTGAGCCACAAATGGATGCTTCCCAGACTCTTCTCTCTTCCAGTGCCCCTGAAGGGGGCTGAGGACGTATAGTTACAGTACTACGAAGCGGTCTGAAAAGCGTGTAAGTGAAAACCACCCACCCCCTGAGAGGATAACTCCAGCTGTGATGAGGTGCTCCAAACTGGGAAACATTTCTCATGGCACGTAAGTCAAGCGGATAAAGATAATGAGAACGGCTTAGGAAATTCAGACCCTTTGCCTTGTACACTCAGGGTTACCGGCAGGGCCGGCTTTAGGCACTGCGGGGCCCAATTCGAAAGAGCTGCCGCCGAAGACAGCGGCGGGACTTCAGCAGCAGCTCTATTGGCTGCCGGTGCCTTCAGTGGCACATCGGCGGAGGGTCCTTAGGGACGTTGCGGGGCCCTCTTAGGGGTGTGGGGCCCGATTCGGGTGAATCGCCTTAAAGCCGGCCCTGGTTACCACCTGAGTAAAGCCATGGCCTCCATAAAACACAGGCCAACCTTGCCAAAATAACCTGGTTTGCCATAAACAGGTTTCCTCTGAATTCTGAGGAAGACACTAACGTGTCTGCTCTTCTCTCCGCTCTCAATGATTGCTACTGTTCCCTCTCCCCAGCCTCACCACCAGCAGAGTATGGACCCTGTATTCTGTGTCAGGGGAATATGGTGCTGGGTGGAGGGGTGGGACTCTCAGGCAGCAGAGCACGCTGGAGTCATGGGTAATGCCTACTCACCATCAGCTTGCAGTACTGTGTCTCCAGCTTGCCGAGCGTTTCTGTGTAGCTAGTGCGGAAATTCTGAGACATTTTACCCTAAGAAGGAAAAATGGTTGATGTTGCCAGTATATAGCTTCAATTTCAGAGCATCACACACCCCATATCAGCCACTTCCCCTGAGTTTTCCATGAGCAGTAAGAACCAGAAGCAGGAACACTAGCTGTGGCAAGTGGGCTCTTCTCTGGACCGGGGGGAGAGGAGAGGGAAATCAGGCTGTGGGGAGAAAGAACCTTCCACCCTCAGTGAAGGAATTGGGCTCCAAGAGAAAATAAAAAGAACGATTTACAAGAAATTGGGCTTAAGACAACAAATCAATGGGGATCAAATCTGGAGAGCATTTAAGCCTCTTCGGTTTGAGCTTTGCCTGCAGAATAAGCTAATGGTGATACATTAAAATCCTGGTTCAATGGGACACACCTCAGAGTCACAGATTCTAAGGGCAGAGGGAACCATTGGGATCATCTAGTCTGACCTCCTGTACAGCACAGGTCACAGAACTTCCCCAAAGGAATTCCTAGAGCAGAGCTTTTAGAGACACATCCAGCCTTGATTTAACAATTGTCAGAGATGTGGAATTCACCACAACCCTTGGTAAATTATTCCAGTGTTAATTACTCACACTGTTAAAACTACACTATTTCCAGTCTGAATTTGTCTAGCTTCAGTTTCCAGTCATTGGATCGTGTTAGTCCTTTCTCAGCTCCACTGAAGAGCCCATTATTAAATGTTTGCTCCCCATGTAGCTAGTTATGGACTCTATTCAAGTGACCCCTCTTTATCAAGCTTAATAGCTTGAGCTCTTTGAGCCTATCACTAGAAGGCAGGTTTTCTAATCCTTTACTCATTCTCGGGGCTCTTCTCTGACCCTTCTCAAATTTATCAACACCCCTTGACTTGTGGCCATCAGAACTGGACATGCTATTCCAGCCGCAGTCACACCGGTGCCAAATACAGAGGTAACATAACCTCTCTACTCCCACCTTTAGTAAGTCTTGATAGTTCAGAGTGCTGGGAGACACGGCTGCACCGTATACCTTCAAAGGTGCCTCACTGCAGCAGCCTCAAGTGTATTCACCCTCCAAAGCCACCAAACACTCACAGGATCTGATGTCCTGCCCCTCCTCATCACCCCGCCGAGCCCTGGCAAACTCTAGTGCCCTCAGGCATGCTATCAAGTCCGTGTGCCCTCACCTCGTACATCCTGGCCTCCTTCACGCTGGCGCCCAGATCCTCCACGCTGGAGTGGACGTGCCGCTGCGTCTCCAGCTGAGATTCCACACTCGGCAAATCACTGCCCCACTCCGCCCGCTCCAGCTTCATCTGAAACAGCCACCAATAGGCCCTGTCAATGTTCGCCATCCCAAAGAGCATGCTCAAAAGCACAGGGGCCTGGAGGTGACGTTACCTCCTAGCTCACTATTGAAGCAAGAGATGCAAAGCCCAGCCCCGCTGCAGTGTGCTCCTTAAGAGACTGACCCTAAGAGCGCTCAGGTCAATGTCCAAACTCACACTGACTTCAGGGGCAGCTGGCTCGAGCCCTGTGCTCATGTCAAACAGGAGGAGCTTGTCAGGCTGAATTAGAGACAACCTTCCACTATTCCCTGCAAACAGCAGGAGCACCATATAGGAAACCAAACCCAGCTCAGGACAAGAGGGACTTCTCAGAAACAAGAGTATCTGGTGACCAATGGCATTCCCTGTGCACCAGGGACCAGCTGCACCACCACAACGTTTGTGGTTTAAAGAAAAAAAAGACAGAAACCCCCTCACATTATTCAGTTTTCTGACTTTTTTTAGTGCCAATACATGCAGCTGAGTCAGCCTGTAGAGCTGGGTAAAGCCCAGGGCATGCACCCACCTGCATCTCTTCCACCCAAGACAGCAGCTCATACACAAATCGGAGGTTGCCTTCATCTTCAGAAGAGGAGATAGCCACAAGCTCCGCCCGGGTCATGGGCTTCCGGAACCAGGAGGTAGAGGAGGTGTGCGTGCCCTTTGTCAAGGGCTCTGCCTTCAAGTGTGTAGTGGTCAGGGTGGACGGCTGTACCAGCTCCAAGGTGGAGAAGTGACCCTTCCGGTACAGGTTAGTGCATTCCAGCCTCAGCGTAACCAGCTCATCTTGCAGCCGGACGATCCTGGAGCAGAGCGGGGGAGGGAAGACAGGAGCCGAGTTACGGATGTCTGGACTCCAGCGGATATATGGAACGACACCTCTTCTCCACAACGATCCTGCTTATCAGGGGTTTGTCTATCTTCTTCCATAACCCAAATGGAAGAAGTCCCACCTCACACTCAGCTGGGGCAGAGCCACTTCCACCAGGACTCGCCTACCGTGCTGCTTAATGCAGCGTATTCATGTGTCTCGGGGCCTATCCCCCAGTCAGCGTTGCTTTCTCATACACACGGCCCCTCACCTGAAGGCCAGCTCCTCCAGCTGGTAGTAATTCTCATCTCGGAGGATCTGCACATCCACCTGCAGCTGCCGGATGAGCCCCTCGCACTCCTGCAGGTACGTGACCACATCGGACTCGTACTGCACTGGCTGGCCAGACTCCAGGTGAGCGGCATCCTGAAGTGAGAGCTCAGAGTTACCAGGGGGACGTGTCATCCCCACTGTACTGTAAGGGACACGCAAGGCAAGAGGGCTGTGTTCTGGTTCAGCCTCCAAAGGATTCATAGACGTTACGGCCAGAAGGGACCATTGATGATCATCTCGCCTGACCTCCCGCGTAACACAAGCCAAAGAACCTCACCTACTGGCTTGTGCATCAAGCCCATAACTTCTGTTCGAGCCAGCGCGATGTCTTTTAGGAAGACATCCAGTCTCGCTATAAAGACTCCAAGTGATGGAGAATCCACCCACCCCTAGGCAAGTTCTTCAAATATTTAGTTACCCTCACTTTAAAACTGGCACCTTGCTTCCAGTCTGAATATGTCTAGCTTCAACCACTGGCTCTGGTTACGTCTTTCCCTGCTAGCTTAAAGGGCCGTCAATGATCAGAAATAATTTCCCACATAGGTACCTATACGCTTTAGGTAGGTCTACAGTGCAATCGGATTGTGACTGCAGCATGCGGAGGCAAACCCAAGCTAGGTCTGAACCAGCTCAAATGACAACAGCAGCGAGACTGCAGCAGAACAGGCTATACGACCAATCCAGACCCCTGCATGCGAACTCCAGCGGCTAACCTCCGCTGCCACAGTTTAACTGCTATTGTTATTCAAGCTAGCGAGACCAAAGCCAGCTTGGATATCTCACACTTCTGATTGCACTGCAGATGTACCATATCAAATCACCTCAGAACCTTCTCTTGGATCAACAGAATAGATTGAACCTCTTAAGACTCATTATAAGGCAGGTTTTCCAGACTGAGTCATTCTTGTAGCTCTATGCTGAACCCTTTCCAATTTTTCAGCATCCTTTTGGAAGCATGGGCACCTGATTGGACACAATGGCTAGTAAGGGTCTCACCGATGCCATATACAAAAGTAACACCACCTCCATACTCCTACTTGATGTTCCCCTGCTAATACATCCAACGATCGCCTTCACCTTCTTAGCTACAGCACAGCACTGGGAGCTCCTGTTCCACCACAAACCCCACGCCTTCTTCAGAATAAGCTCAACATCATCCCAAGGGCGAGGTGCTGAGGTCTAAGCAGAAAGGCAGCTCTGCCAGGCTATAGAGGCAGTGAGGTGGGTTCGAGGAAAGGAAAGAGGACAATGGACACGAGGCAGTGATCCTGGGAGACTAACACCAACACTCACGGCTTGCAGCGTGTTCCTTGCCAGAGTGAGTTTTTCTTCACAGCTCAGAGCACCATTCTGAATTTTGTTAGCGATTTGTAGCAGCAATTCCAGCCTGCGACAAAAGAAATAAAATCAGAGACACGAGCCTCTCCGGGACACTGTCAGCCACCATAGCGGTGGCAGAAGAGAGAATTCTCAACAGGGATCCAGTAAGCTCTACCTTCCCACAGTTCAGTACCAACCTCTCCACTGCTGGCCGCAACGACTTCTCGCGCTCCAGCATCTCTATGATCAGCTTGCCCCATTCCTCCTCCACGTCATTGGGGTGGTAACCCTGGGGCAGCTTGATGCGGCCGAATTCAATCCATACCTGGAAACACAGTAGCAGAACAGCTTCTCTTACCCTGCTCTATTACACCATTGACAGCATCTGAGTGACCTATTCCATTCACATCTATTGGGAGAGGAGGGCACCAGTCTTCTTGGCTATAGCTCTGCATACCCCTAACCTGAAGGTAGCTCCCTCTACACCGCCTTGAGAGCGGCTGCCTCTGTCCTCAGACCACCCTCTCTGAACCACGCAGCCAAGGGGCTAACACACTGCTGGAAGGCGCTTGGATACCACAGTGATTGGAGCAGCAGGAGAACCTATGCCTCAGTAGGGTTGGCTCAGCAATGCTGCTTGCGTTATAATATACCCTCAGGGTTATTTCTGTTTCTCTGTTTCAAAACAAATCCAAATTGAACGTACAGTAAATCTTGACAAACAAAATGTTCCCAGCGACCAGTCACGCAGCTGAGAAGTCTCTTACCTCTAGTAGTTTATACAACTCCTCTATCCTCCCTTTTTCTTGTTCTTTTGTTGGGATTTCTGTTTCTTTGAAGTGTATGTACTGATTATAAAGTGCCTGTAATGGGAGACAGCTGTATCAGCACACAGCCCAAGGCACCATCTTGTGCTACCACCAGTTAAGCCCGAAGCCAACAACTGGCACCAGACACTCCAAGGAAACCCTTACCTTTAGCTCAACAGGGTTCTGGGGGAAGGATGTATCTGACATGAGTATCGTGTGCTGTTTGATCCAGGGGATGAGGGAGTCCACGCGGTTCTGGTACTCTAGCCACCTTGAATCCACCTCCTGGGAGGAAAAGGGGGAGCCATTTGAAGTGCTAATATTGGAAAGCAGCTCCACAAAGCAATAGGCAAAATATTGTAGCTGGGCCCCAATACGTTGCCAGCCAAAGCAGGGGAGAGAACAAACAGAACATGCATCACCGCGACTCAGACTGGCGACATCTGCAGCACAACTCAAGCTGAAAGCACCTCCCCCTCTTGTTTGCAGTTTCACCGGCACTGAAGGGAAAGCAGGACCTTGCTATAAGCTGCTATCTCCAGGGCACCACAGAGCCATGTTACGCCGCTGCCCAGAGCGGAGAATTCAGTGCACAGTCTCAGGCTGGTCACACGCACCCACGAGAACCAAGGGACTTGCACAGGAGAATTAAAGGGCAGCCCCACCTTACTAGGGAAGCTGTAAATTGCCCCACGCTGCTCCAGCTGTGGCAAGCTGACATGAGCTCCAATCCCCACTTCTCTCTCCTGATTCCAGTCTCTGTGCTGGGTGGACCCTCAATGCCTGCTAAGCAGCACAAACCTCCACTGCTTTTTTCTTTTCTTTTTTTGGAGATACCATCTGTTGTGTCTGGAGATAAGGAAGACAACTCACGCCACCCCCAGTCATGACACCCGGTGCTTACAGACCAGCCTTCCATAGAATTGAGGGTCAGAAGATGTAAAAAGCAGCAGTTCTTACTATCGCACTGATCCCGTCTCCTCCCTCGGGGACCTTGGGAAAGGCATCGTAGATTGAAGACACATAAGTTATCACAGACTTCTCATCTGGAGATGGGACATCCACATCTGGGGCAAGGGGACAAAGAAACCCAAGTCAGAGGGGTAAGAGGGGGAGAGGTAATCTTCTACCCAGCTGGGTCAATCACCATCGTCTCACCTTCGGCATCCAGCAACCGGGTAACTCCAAGCCTCTCTGCAACCTCAAAGGCCTGTTCCAGATTCTCCCGGTTACTCTGTATCTGCACCCGCTCCATGTCCACCATATCCGGCCTGTAAGACACACCCAACAGCTCAGAGACAGCCATCTTCACACCTAGCCAAGGTGACACTCTGCTTCTGGTACCGCACCGTGTGTTCACGGCCAGACACCGCTAACCACACATGATACACAGGTACATGGGGACCAAGGAGGAGGAGGGAGGCTCCTAACACTACAAAGGTGGTCGCCAGTGATTCCCCCAAGGTGCCAGGAGCAAGCACTGTTAATGCAACTGGGTATGCAATTTTGCAATAGGACATAAAGTGCAAATGAGGATTAGGACCAGAAGATCTTCACGTTCACGGCAAGAAAACCAGAGACCTCCTGGCTAGTTCTTTGAATCTGCTACATCCAGCTGAGTGCTGGGGGTACACACTGCTTAGGACTCCTAACCCCACAGTTATCCCCCCACCCCTTTTCCATCTTCAAGGGGGGCATTTTGGCATAAGATTTCCAATTCCTTCTGCAAAGTGCTCATGACCCCACTCCTTTCCATTTGGGGGTTGCCCATGGTCAGTCAGTCACTGCCTGACAAAGGGTAACCCAGGTGACTGATGTTGTCTGGAGACATTTTATGATGCTTTGACCCTACTGACAATTTTTGCTCATCTCCTTCACCCTCAACAGCGTGGTCTAGTGGTCAAAGCCAGGAGTCAGCCCTGCTGAGTTCTAATCCCAGCGCTGCCACCAACTCACTGTGCAGCCGGGAGGGAGAGATAATACCACTTGCCTAGCTGCTCACAAGGAGCTTTGTGAGAGGCTTAATTGCGGCTTCAAGAGAGCCTGGAGATGCTCAGATGGAAGGTGCCACTGAAGTGCTAAGTATTATTAGTCACTGAGAGCAGAGTGGGAACTGACAACATTAACAGCACAGCAGCACCTCCATAATCTGGTTTTAAAGCTTTTCTCCCCCCTTGCTAAAAGGCCAACACTCCTTGCAATTGTGCGTGTGCTCAACCTTTTCTGCTGCCGGAGCAGAGCGCCCCTCCTCCATTATTCTATGTTGGGCAGAACTAGGATTTCAAGGTGCAGACTGTTAAATGCAAAGAGAGAACAGGGAGCCTTAACCTCCCCCATAGCCAAGCCACACTCCTCTCTGTGTACCTGTATCTGTGAATGAGAGCATTGAACATCTTCCCGTCGCTCCAGCACGAAGAGAAGTTGGTGCACTTCACTCCCACGTAACCCGCAGTCACCTTCTGCGTCCACAGAAGCAGCTTCTCCTTAGCGGACATGTCTCCTGACTCCCCACTGATGTAGATATCGGAGATCTGTAAAGACATGGTATCGCTGGTTACACGGCACTTTGAAAGCAGGAAGAACCCTGTTGGGCAAGTTATGCAGATTTTATTTCTATATATACACATTATACGTGGGGTCTCAGGAGCCAAACTCATATGAAAAGTCCAAGCCAGGGATCCATATCTAAAGACAGGTTTCAGAGTGGTAGCCATGTTAATCAGTATCAGCAAAAACAGCGTGGAGTCCTTGTGGCACCTTAGAGACTAACAAATTTATTTGAGCATAAGCTTTCGTGGGCTAGAACCCACTTCATCAGAGTGGAAAATACAGTAGCAGGTGTGTACACACACAGACACACACACACACACACACACACACACACACACACACAGAGTACATGAAAAGATGGGAGTTGCCATACCAAGTGGGGGGTCAAGTGCATCTGATGAAGTGGGTTCCACGCCACGAAAACTTATGCCCAAATAAATGTGTTGGTCTCTAAGGTGCCACAAGGACTCCTCGTTATATCTAAAGACAGGTTACGTGAGTACAGCACCTCTATTTACTGCCACAATTGCTAGGATCGATGCAGACTAAAACAAACTGAAAGCTGAGGGCAGGGCAAATTCAGAGTAACTGCACGTAACTCGACTGAAGGCTTTTCAGAGCAAAGGAAGTTTGATTAAAGAGATGCTATAGCCTGTGAGCTTTGAAATGGACTAATATTGCATCCTGGGATGCATAACCAGGGGAATCTCGAGTAGGAGTAGAGAGGTTATTTTACCTCTGTATTTGGTACTGGTGCAACTGCTGCTGAAATACTCGGTCCCGTTCTAGCGCCCACAATCCAAGGAGATTGACAAATTGGAGAGGGTTCAGAGAAGAGCCACGAGAATGATTAAAGGATTAGAAAACCTGCCTTCTAGTGATAAACTAAATAGATGGAGCGCTTTGAGTCTAACAAAGAGAAGGTCAAGGGGTCACATGATTATATCCTATAAGTACCTACATGGGGAACAACTATTTAATAATGGGCTCTTCAGTCTAGCAGAGAAACGTCTAACACAATCCAAGAGCTGGAAGTTGAAGCTAGACAAATTCAGACTGGCAATAAGGTGTCAATTTTTGACAGTGAGAATACTTAACCATTGGAACAACTGACCAAGTATCACGGTGGATTCTCCATGACTGACACTTTTTGAATCAAGATTGGATGTTTCTCTAAAAGATCTGCTCTAGGAATTATTTTGGGGCAGTTCTATGGCTAATCAGCTAATCACAGTGGTCCCTTCTGGCACTGGAATCTGTGAATACCAAGAATTCCAATTTTTACCACCCTCCCCTTCCCCTTTAAAGAGTCTCTCCTGAAATGCTTTCATGTAATTTTTTTTTTTTTTTAATTTTAAAAAAGTTGAAGGTTTTTTCGCTCCCCTGGTGAGGTTTAGTGGGGCCTTCTGGGCAGCCCCATCAATTACACTAGCTAAGGCCCAGCCCTCCTTTCTCATCCCCTGTCTCTGTACACACGCCTGGCTGCTGCTTCTGCAGTTTCAGCTTTGCTGCTTCTGTTATGGGGTGGGGTGGGGGGGAAGGGTAAACACCAGCAACAGTGAAAGTGACAATGCACACAGCGCTGTCAAATGCACAAAGCTAACAACATGAAAAAAGTTAAAAAAAGATATTTTTCCTTTAAGCTCTTTTTCAGTTACTGTGATTTTTAGCGGTTACCTGTAACAATGGTAAGTGCGACATTTTCAGCTGGAAATGTAATCTTTCCCTTTAATTCATCCAGCCAGTCAATACACCCTACCTACAAGTCATCTTTTCTGCACTTCTCCCAGAGAGCACCACAAGAGAGCACCCCGAGATAATCACAGTGGTGAGCGCTTTGGAAATACCTGAGACACACAGACAGGGCAGTGGGGTGAAGGTGCTGGAAGACAGAGAGAAAAATGCCCTTCATTTGCCCCTGTGTTTAAGAGCCAGACACCACACACTGTTAGCATGTCCTGGTGATTTACATTGTGCCCTTTGAAATGGATCTTTCTGAGGGACGTGCATGGAGAACAAGTAGCAATACTCCAAAAAACCAATAAATTCCAGGGCATTAGCAGCAGGTGGAGATGGGAGAAGCCTCTAACCCCTGGTCTTAGAAAGATTTTCCTACCAGAACAAAGTCCTGCTTGGCTAGGTGGCTGTATACCAAGCCCAACTAGAGTCAGCATTGCAGATAACATCTTTCAACAGAGTCTGCCAATCAGAGCATCTCTGCCTCCTATGATGGCTACAGACAGCTTATCAGGACAGCTTTTCCTCCCATGCTGAATTCAGAGAAGCAGCAAGAAATCGTGTCTGGCTGAGCACTCTGGGGTAAAGTACTGGTGCATGGACTGGATCCATCTACTGCCAGGAGACTGCAGAAATGGGCCTGTTCTTACAGTCTAGCAGTGCTGCTGAAGATTCCCAGGCTCAGCTCAGCATAAGATTCACCCAAGCTCTGACAGCAACGCCCCTGCTTGTGCCTAACAATGAATATCTTCGTTCTAAATAAATCCAAGACACAGAGCTCGAGCCAGAGTCCCCTGGAATAGAGGATACTAAACTTAAGTGTTACCGGCTAGACACTGCCAGGGGTCAGGGTTTCTCGTGATCACCTTGAACACACCGCACCTACAGCTGACCTCCGACCCCTTGTTTACCCTGTCTGCTCTCCTCCCATCCCCCACTCACTTCTTTGTCCAGCCACCCCTTAGGTATAGTCTGTTTAGGCTGTAAACCAGGGACTGTCACTGACTATATGTTTGCAGAGTGCCTAGCGTGGCAGACAGGGCAGTTTTGCACCATATCTTTGGAAAACTATATTGTATTAAATGTATGGCCAGTTTGTGTCTCATTGTGAGCCAGGGATGGTGTTCACTCCACGGATGATGACCCAGCACGTTGTTCGTTTTAAGAACACTTTCAGTGCAAATTTGACAAAATGCAAAGAAGGTACCAACGTGAAATGTTTAAAGATAGCTACAGCACTCGACCCAAGGTTTAAGAATCTGAAGTGCCTTCCAAAATCTGAGAGGGACGAGGTGTGGAGCATGCTTTCAGAAGTCTTAAAAGAGCAGCACACTGATGCGGAAACTACAGAACCCAAACTGCCAAAAAAAGAAAATCAACCTTCTGCTGGTGGCATCTGACCGGGGCCGTCCTCACCCATACACAAAGTACGCAGCTGTGTAGGGCATCAGGAAATTGGGGGCACCAAATTTACTGGTGCCCTATGCAGCTGCGTGCTGCTCCAGCCTCAGCCCCACCCCACTCCGCCCCTTCCCCAAGACCCCGCCCCTGCTCCTCCCCGCTCCAGCCCCACCCCTGAGGACTGCAGCACGGCTGGGCCTGTACTCACCGGCAGCGGGAAGTGCAACAGCCCGGCCTCAGGTTCCCCCCTGTCCTCCAAGCCAGCCCCACACCCCTCCACACGGAAGCCTGGGGCCCCACACACACACACCCCGCGGGAAGGCTGCCTAGGGTCCCAGAATAGTTGGGGCCAGCTCTGCATCTGACTCAGATGATGAAAATGAACATGCATTGGTCCACACTGCCTTGGATCGTTATCTAGCAGAATAGTGGTTGAAGCATCAAGGGACATATGAATCTTTAGCGCATCTGGCATGTAACTATCTTGCGACGCTGGCTACAACACTGCCTGTTCTCACTTTCAGGTGCTATTGTAAACAAGAAGCAGGCAGCATTATCATCTGGAAATGTAAAACAAACTTGTTTGTTTCAGCGATTGGCTGAACAAGAAGTAGGACTGATTGGACTTGTAGGCTCTAAAGTTTTACACTGGTTTGTTTCTGAATGCAGGTTGTTGTGGGTTTTTTTGTATATAATTCTACATTTGTAAGTTCAACTTTCATGATAAAGAGATTGCACCACAATACTTGTATTAGGTGAATTTAAAAATACTATCTGTTTTGTTTTTTACAGTGCAAAAACTTGTCATCAAAAATAAATATAAAGTGAGCACTGAACACTTTGTATTCTGTGTTGTAATTGAAATCAATAGATTGGAACATGGAGAAAACATCCAAAATATTTACAAATGGTGTTTATAATATTTTAAATGGTATTCTATTATTGTTTAACAGCGCGATTGAGATTCAGTTTTTTCATCGCTTGACAGCCCTTATTTTCACCTGGCTCCTACTGCTCACAGTGGCCAGCTCCAGTGAAGATTCCCCTGGCAGGGAGGGGAAAGGAAACTGCCGGGCTAGAGGCAAAGGATCCTCCCTCCCCCAGACGTCTGAGGAAGACTGCGGAAGCACAAAGGGGAGCGGCAGTAGTGTAATTGGTATGCCGCTGCTCACCTCCCTCTCCGGAGTCTGACACGCTTATCACACAAAAAACTGCTCTTTGTCAGTTGCTGCCACACAGCCGGCTTTGGCTTTAACTCTTCCGGACCCAAAACAGGGATTTCCTTAAAGCAATGGGCTGATAGCCCAACAGGATCACATGACACAGCAGCTTGCGAGGCACCACGGCCATAACAAATGCACAATGCACCTCGCATACCGTCTAAATAACTAACAACAGAGTCGTCCGTCCCCAGATTACTGGGTCTTTGCCTGCCTCACTCCCCAGGCTGGAGGAAGGGACAGAAAATGCAGCTACATCCACAGGATCCCCACGTATGGGATGGATGCTCCACTGTACTACTAATACTGAGGGGCGGTACCACCACCTCCTCCTTTAAAAGCCTGCTCTTGGGATAAAGGAATCTGAGAGAAGGGGTGATGAGCATATGGAACCTGAAGCTCAAGCACAGAACCTTCCTTACTCATGCATCAGCTCACAAAATTCCTCTGATTTTTTTTTTTAAAGACCAACCACTTTTATCAAGACAGCGGCGCTCTGTTCCCACTGATCTTGATGTCTAGAATCATAGAATATCAGGGTTGGAAGGGACCTCAGGAGTTATCTAGTCCAACCCCCTGCTCAAAGCAGGACCAATCCCCAGACAGATTTTTGCCCCAGATCCCTAAGTGGCCCCCTCAAGGATTGAACTCACAACCCTGGGTTCAGCAGGCCAATGCTCAAACCACTGAGCTATCCCTCCCCCCTAAATACAGAGCTGCCTTCTCCAGTCCATCAAGGTAATGGCCATGGCCAACAAGCCAAAATATTCAGCATCAAGCTCCTTTTGCCTACTGATCCCTACATCTCATGGGCCAAGCCCCACCCCCAGCAGCCCAAACTGCGCTGAGAATCTGGACCGAGGTACTCAAGTCCATCACAAATCAGAGGAGGCCCTTCCACTCCCCAAACTGCAGAGAATAGTGACGCCCTCCTCTGAAGCAACCCCCAAAACAAACGCAGCATCTTCTGCCACCCACAACTCCAAATACAGACACAAGAGACCTCTGGCCACAAGTCCAAAATACAAGGAGACAATTTCACTGCCCCCAAAGCATAACATACAATAACCAATCTCTTCCAGCAACCCCTCCTATATCACCAGGGCCTTGAGCCAAAAACCCAGCGTACACTCATCTAGCCCTTCCCAGGCCAAAATACACCCCACTAGCCGATGCCCACCCAACCCCTTTGACTATCCGAGGCACAGCACTCCTTCCAATCACTCCCTTTTCTGTTCGCATTCCCCTGGACCACGAACAGCATTGCTGCTCCAGGGCAGGAGTCTATTGCCCGAGAGGAGATGGACTTGGACTGGCTGAGTTCACCTTCACCCCAGAGGAGTGAGGCCGCTTTTCCTCTTTGGAATCACACCGGGTTGACAGGAACTAGACAGGACACCTGTAACACGAGCGCCTTCCCTCTCTCCGCTGATTAACGACCCAATCGCGCTTCTCTGTTTGAAGTGCTCTCTGCCCTACCATGCTACAGGTTTGAGGCTGAATGGGGGGGGGGGGGTCCCACCATTTCAATCATGTTCCCTATACACTCTAGGCTCTTCTGGTCTCTGCCCCCTTTCCACCCCACAGAGTGACAGCAGCCAACAAAAGTACTTGGTAAGTCATCAGTGATGCCAGTTTCAACTCTCCCCCCCCCACTGATAAATGCTAGAAAATGCTACTAAAGCCAAGGACGTCACTACTGAATGTTGCTGCCTGGCCCTGTCTGGCTGCAATGCACCCATTTTTAGGACCATTCTAACAAGCCTCCTTCTTAACCAACACACTTTGCAATACCGCCCCTTCCCCCATTTTTAATTAGTGCCAACATTTCACAGAAACGTTAAATGCGTGAAAAGGGCAGAGCGTGCACGCCACACAAGTGTCAGAACGGAGGGAATGTGCTGTTAGCAACCCCTTGAAAGTGGGTGAACATGCTAACTACAGTCAGTGCATCTCGAGTGACACACAGGCAATTACACCTAAAACACAAGTAATTGCCTTCCCACATCCTCCTGCTTCTACTTCGAGTGCTGTTCCAGCTCTCTACCTGCACACTCTAGGTAGATTACAGGGGAGAGGCAGCAAAGTACAAACAGGGTCAGTCTACAAGCAAACAGCCCATGCACTCCCTGCTCTCCTAATCTGACATTCCTAACAGATGGCCATTCAAATTACACCTGTGGACTATCAGAGCCATGCAGCTCCTCAGGGTGGAGACAGATGCTTCTTCAGCATTCTGAATCAGATTTAACCGGCCACTTCTCCATACGTGGCTGTAATTCACAGCGCTAGACACAGGGCTAAGCAGACTGGAGTCAACTGGGAAGAAAACTCTCCCAGGGAAATGGAGGGCTGGGCTGGGCCACTGATATTCAGGACAGCATCCCCCCCGTCTCTGAAAGATGGTTCATTAAATGAATACAAGCACCGACCTTTCCTCCAGAAGGCTTCACGGCCTTCTCCGTCCTGCCCCTCTGAACCTGGCTGTCCTCCTGTGCAGGGAGTGTGCAGCCATCTTCCAAGATCGACCCCGAGATCTGACTGGCTACAATATCCCTGGTGGGCTGATGGGACGAGTCACTCCCATATCCTGAGGAGGGCTGGGCAGTGCTGGTGGTCGGCCCGCTGAACGAAGAGTCACTCTGAGAGGCAGGTAGTTTAGTGCCAGGCTGGGTCCAGGTGCCCTCTCCCCCCTTGAGGGCAGGTTTCTCTCGTGACAATGACAGCCTTTGGGACTTCTCAAAGCCTTGGTTTTCCACCTGGTCCACCATGGGTGACGGTGTGGACAATTCTGAGATGGTGCCTGGCTCTACGAACCACGAACCTGTCCACGTGGCACTTGAAATACTTTCATTCCCTTCTGTATCCCAGGCCTCTGGAGACCTGCCAGCCTCCACCAAAGCTGCAGGCTTCTCTGGCCCTTGTCCGCCCGCTGGCTCCTCTCTAGACACCGCGTTACACCTGGACACAAGCTGGTCTTCATCCTTCCTCTGGTAGTCTTTGACTGCAGCATCCCTTTGTAAAGGCAACAGCACAGCTCGGCTGCTGCCAGCTCCTGTCCTTTGAAATTCAACCAGCCTGCTCACAGCCTTCTCACAGTTCTTCTCCGCAGGGTTGTCTAGCAGGCGTGCAATGACTGTGGTGCCCTCCTCAGGGAAACGCCTCCTGCCCCCAGACCCTGAGGGCCAGTGCTCGACCACCAGCTGAGCCTTCTGGACTTCCCCTTGAAATCTCTCTTTCACCTGTACAAGGAGACCCTGAGGCAGTGCCTCCGGACTTGAGCTGGGATTAGGATCCGGGGACTGTGAAGTGCCTTGGTGCAGGGTCTTGGCAATTTCCTCTCCTCCCTCCTGCTGAGGCTGTACTTTGAACTTCTCCACTGCCTCATCATCTTCAGCAATCTCCGTGCCCGGCAAGGGCTGCTCCTTGGGATTTGCCTCTGGCACCGTTCTCTTCTTCCCCCTCCGCTTCCGTTTAAAACGAACCCTTTTTTGGGGGGACAGAGGAGCCTTTCCTGGGCCAGCAGCCTGTTCTTTCGGTTCCTTAACGCAGCCCAGAGAATTCCCCATCTCCTCCAAGCAGAAAATGCCAGCAATAATGCAGCTAAGCTGGTCCCAGGCTCCTGGATAAATCCTGACCTTAGCTTCATCAGCTTAGATGCACATTTTAAAACACGCAGCACTGCGGGCAATCCCCCATATTCTCTCGCTCACCCTCACTCACACACACGGAGTCACTCCCAGCTGCTGCTGTTCCAGACAGCCATCTTACAGACTAGGAGCTGCAACAAGACAAATTCAAAGCATCTCACTGCAGTTCAGAAATCACTTGACCTAAAAGCAGACAGAGACCGGATTGGCTGCAGCTTTCTCTCTCCAAATATGAGGTAATTGGAGCACTGCCCTCGGTAACACAAACAGAAAGCAAGAACCAGACAGAAATCGGGGGAGAGGGAGGGAGGGAGAGGCTGGGGGAGGATGTGGGAGAGGGGGGGGAAAGGAGGGTGGGAAGTCAGAAAAAGGGAGGTTGAGCAAAGGTAGCATAAAGAAAAAGGTGGGGAGAAGTAGGGGGAAGCACGGAGGAGACGGGGAGACTCAGCCTGCATACCAACGGGAAATCCCATGGCCAACGCTGCGTGGGAAACCCACAAATTCCTGCCCCTAGACGGAAACAGATTCCTCTGGGCTACGGTCAAGGCGTTTGGGAGGGTCGGCTCACACTGCCTGATGTTTACTCGGAGTCTGTATTCCTGACTGTTGTCAAATAAACAGCCTCCGACTGCTCCACTCTGGCAATAGGCAGGCTGCTTTTCCTCCAATCACAGCGGAGGAGCATACGGCGGGAGTGGAACCTCCCCAAAGGGTTAACCGTCCTTATCGCTGCACAGGACAGCCAATTCCAGAGCAGCTTGGGCACCGTTCGAGAAGGGGAGTCTCTGGGTGCTGAAACGTTAGGTCAGCAGCACACACCCTAGTGCGATTTCCGATGGTGGAGCAGCAGAGTGCATTAGTGCCCATCCTACCTTCTTCCTGCATCCCCAAGGTGAACTCAAGCTCCCCTGCACAGTGCTACCATGGCCATGTCACCCTTCCACCCTACGCAGAGTCACCCGATGGGGACCAGAGCCCCACAGGACTCAGTGCTCACCGTCTCCACAACACACACACATGCACTTTGTGACTAAAACCCAGCACCCTGCCTGCCCCACCCCTCCCCAGAGAGTGAGGATTTGGCTGGGTTGGAAGAGGGAGCTCTGACCCTTCCCTTCCTTGTAGCAAAACACACGTCACGCACTAGAGACCTGCAGCAGCCACCCCATCCTCTGCCCGCCAAACAGAGCCCAATGGCAGAGCAGCAAACAGCCGAGTGGCCAACTGCAGCTTTCCAAACCCAGAGACACCAGCTCCTAGAGTGCTCCCTCCTAGTGCCCCTGAGCTGAGGTTTCATTCGTTTCCTTCCAAGCCTCCTCTCAACCAGCAAGGGGCTTGTTCGTGTCAAGATAAAAGGCAAAACAAACTACGGGCCCACCTCTCCCGCGCAGGGTTTGCACCGGCCCCCCCAGCAAACGGGGAGACGAGTCATGGTCGCTAGGCCTGCAGTGCAGAGATCGCACCAGCAGCTCGAAGCACAGGACGCTGCACTGCCCCTCAGCTGTTTCTTTGCAGCAGCGGGCTATGAACTTTCAAATATGGAGGACATGAACGAGATGAAGGGGTTAGCAATAGAGCTACATCCCTAGAAGAAATCTCCTTATTCCAGGCAGAGAGACACTGTACAACAGGGAGCATGTAAGCCCAGGGAGCAGGCCCAGCTGTAAGCACTTAATCTGCCTGGGCCAGACCAGCTATCCTCAACAAATCCCCACGGCTGGTAGGTTGTCACATCTTGACTGGGGAGGGAGCAAGCCAGAAACAGCTCCAGGACAGTGCCGCCGGATGGCTCCTGCACTCCCATCCGTCTGCCTCAGAACTGCAGTACCCTCCCTTTGAAATCCAGCCCGTCCTGCAGGCCCACTGCAGTGCAGCAGCACCACCTAGCGTCCCCCGAGACAGCCGAAACGAGCCGAAAAAATGGGGAAGAGGCCCCTTTTTATCCTCGCCTCTGACTGTCGGCACCTCACTTTGTAGGGTCTTAGGAAATAGGGAGAGGAGGTGGCCACATACAGACAAGGATAGTTCATTCACCTTCTACTTAGGGCTTGAATTCACTCATTTTGTTTCTCAGTGCTGGAGTGAGGTCAGGGCTCGAGCTGATGGTCACACAGGAATAAGAAATAATTATGGCCGAAAAATAACATGAGGCCGAATACATCACACGCCCCTAAGAGTTCTCAGTCTGCTTTGCGTTCTGACGCTGCTCAACTCTTACGGTTTCCAACGCCCACAGCACTCACTCTAGTGAGAGTCTAGTCGACACATTTAGGCCCAGATTTATAGATACACTCATGCATCCAGTTTAGGGAGGGCAAATCTGCCATCGGGGTAGCCTGAGAACATACCCCTAAAAGCCAAGATTCAAGTTCCCAAGAGTTAACCAAGGTAACCAATAGGCGCTTGAAGGGAATCCTCACAACATCGCAGCTCTGGCTGTGCACTTTTGTGGGCTCTGACTAGAGATGAGTGTGAACACCTCAAACTTTGCCAAGCCCAGGCTCAGTGGCGGCCCATCTATTTCTTCCCAGCGAACAGGGAGGGCGTCATTCAGAACAGAGAGCTGACAACAGAAATGCGTATGGATGCTCCAGCTCTTACTCCCTTGTACCAGCCAGGAGGGTTTCACTCTAGAAGAGGGAGCAGGATTTTCACAAGTAACTAGTGACTCCTTTAACTTGAGGCCCTGATTGTTTAGACCCCAGGCTAACACTTCCAAAAGAGATTAGGGATTTCGGACACCCAATTTAAGACACCGTAAAGGGGCAGGGCCTGGTTTTCAGGAAGTGCTGAGCACTTCCCTCTGAAAATCAAGCCCCCTTTAAGATGTCTCACTAAAATCACTAGTCTCTTTTCAGAGCGTTCGCTAGGAGTCTCCCCATTGGCTCCCTGAATGGAACAATTCTCAGGAATTTGTTCACACAGGAACAAAGAGGGCAGCGAAGGCCGATTGGTCTCACACTACGAACCTCTAGCCAGGTGCTCGGGGCCCCTTCAGGAAGCAGACAAATGCACCAAAACAGGCAGACTCTTGCACTGACAATGAAGGCAAGTGACTGATGAAGTGGTGTTAATTCCTCCACAGTATACAGCCTCTCACCTCCACCGATTGCAGAAGCAGGGAGCCGACCAGTATAAACACACCGTGCCCTAGAGAGCTGCCCATGCTTAGCCAAACAACCAAACAAGAACACAGCCACAAGACGGGCAAAAACTCAATCACAAGCTATACCTGCAGGCAGAAATGCAAAAATTAGCCAAGTCAGTGACCCCAACACAGCTCCAGAGCACCCTGCATCCCAGAAGGGCAACAGCTGCCAAGGGAGACGGGCAAGGAATGCTCAGGACAGGCTAATACATGCTACCCGGACTTGCATATACGCACAGAGAACGGGGAGCGAAACCGGTTTGGTTACAGGCGGCTCCAGGGTGCTGGATTCAGAGAGGCCTGCTCAGTGAAAATCTTCTGCTTCCTCCCAGGCAGCTGTGGCCACTGGGCCGCCATCAACAAATAAAACTCCACAGAACCAAACTATTCTTCAGTCAGCTAGCGCTGGGATTGCCCTCGCGGAGCAGAATGATGGAGTTCCTGTCAGTGGGAAAGCGGGGGGCTGGATTACCCCATTCCATGCGTGTGGGTCTAGCACGCCCGTTAACAATGGTCACCCACAGCGACAGGAGCTCTGCAGTGAGGAATGCCACTCAAACTCATCTGTCCACCCAAAGAACCTGGGTGAGGAAAACTCAAATCCCGTGGAGAACAGCTGCCAACAAAGGGCAGGAAGCACAGGCGCTCCCAAGGCCACCCCGTAGCGCTGGCGTTCCCTCTATCCTGACTCCACCAGCACGCCATTGCTGTGCCTGACAGCACCCTGGCGCGCCGAGACTGCAGCGCCACCTAAGACACTCCATCACACCCCATCTCACTGCCCACACGTCGACGCAGCAGCTCACATGCCTGGCACAAGGCACTGCCCACTGCTCAGCCTCAAACACGGCGATCCGAGCCGACACAGAACCAACGCACGAGCGTGACTGTGCTGCCGCACGTGCTGCCTTTCTGCTGACATCTAAGACTGATGTCCTGACGGCCTGTGGCATCAGAGACCCTGTGACATGTTCTGTACGAACCTGGGTGCTAATCTCAGTATCATGGTCAACTCCCACTTGGGCAATTACACTCCGCCAACCTAGATTCCTCCTGCATCCTCAGCTGGCTGGGCTGTAATCGTCCGCTCACATCCTGAACTGCTGAGTTGCATTGCCACGCGGCTGCTGGCTTCCACACAAGAGAAAGGAGCTGCGGTTACTAATTGACTGGACAAACTATACATAGAGGAGAGTGCGAAGGACAGAGAGCTTTTGGAAGGAAGGCTGCTGTATAAACGTGAGATCACTGTAACCGAAGGCACCCCTATATTCAAACCCGACACACTATCGTAATAATCCTTGTACACAATATGTCTTGTATTGTGAAAACGAATAACTCGCTGGTCAACATCATCAAGGTGAAACATGTGTATACGTAAAATTATGAATTCCCCCGAATGACGTTGGCAGCACACGTTCAAACCCACTTAGCCCCAATTAGGCAGAAGCGATTAAGCAGGCCTATCTTAAACAAAGGAATATGTGTTTACCTCAATTTACATATAAGTAGTAAACAAGGCCCTTGAGACAGCGAAGGGGCAGGAACAGACCGAGCTGCATTTTAGCAAACAGCAGCATGGAACCTCTTTCACTACCAGAAAGTCTTTGTCTTCCCGGCTGGAATGAACCTTATCCTGGGGTAACCCTCAGGAAAATGCATTTCAAAGGGTGACTGGATTGTACAAGTGAGGGGCAAAAACACACCATGGTATCTCTGCCTATCCATCTCGCTCTCTCTTTCATCAAAGACGACAAAAGAAACCAGCCCTTTGGGGGCAGATCCTGACTTGAGACTGTTCTCAGCAATGCTGCTGGGAACTTGTGGTAAGAATTTACCTTGAACCAAGTCTAGTTTGTTAAGTTTAGTTACTGGAAAGTTTCTCTTCATTTCTCTTGTAACCATTTCTGACTTTAATGGCTTGAACTTGCACTCACTTAAAATCTCTCTCCTTGGAATTAAATAAACTTGTTTTATTCTTGAATCAAAACGAAGCCAGTGCTGTCTTTGAACTGAACTGTGACGGTGTCTCCATTTAGGGTAGGAAACGGTTGTACATTGACCCCTTACATGGGCAATGGACCTCCAATATCTGGACTGTCCAGGAGAGGGCTGGACAATGCAACACACATGTTTTTGGGGGGAAATCTGGGACTGGGAGTACGTTGGGGTCACTGCAGGTGGTAACCAAGGCTGGTGGAAGTCGGAGTGTGACTGGAGTGTGCTGGCAGGCTGCAGCTACACACAGACAATCCGGGGGTGACCTGCATTCTGTTTGGCTGTTTGCAAGGGGCCCAGGTTGGGACTTAAAGCAGCAAAGCTTTGCAAGGCACCCAAGTTTGCAGGGCAAGTGGGGACCCAGCTCCGCACTGGTCTGGACTGCATCCTGGAATGTCAATCACACACTCCCCAGACGCCCTTCTCCAAATTTACTCTCCCGTTTCCCCTGCTGAATGCGCTGAAGAGCCCTGGAGGGCTCAGCTTTCCAGCTCAGCTGAGCAAACAGCAACTGCCAATAACCTTGGTGCCAATCAAAGGGCCACAGCACACACAATCCATCATTAGTGATTTAATTATGTAAATGACCAGAGAAGGGAATTCTTATTCTCTGCTGGCCTAGTCTCCATGACACTGCTATATATGCTAATCCTCCAGACCAATCCATATGAAGGCATTACCATTAAACATACTCATGTTCGCCAGACAGATGCCAGAGCCCTTGAGACCCAACATGTCCCCCTTTCCGCGCTGTGCCATCAACAAGTCACATCCCTACCTGAAAGTGGAGAATAATGGTCCATATGAGTCCCAAGGTCAGCTTCGGGTTGCCATCTGTAATGTCATCATTGCGAATGTTCACCAGCTTCACCTGTAGGGAAGCACCAGGGACTGTCAAAACTTCAATCCAGATGCTTCAACAAAGAGAGGAGTGACTTCTCTCCAACCACTTCACCACCGCCCTGCCCGCCCCAAACCAGTCACATGCAGCTAGCCGGTGCAATCTATTGGCCAGATGATGGGACAGGGTCTCCAGGCTCCAACATTCTATTCCCACCCCTGCCACTGACTCGCTGCGTGATGAGGAGCAAAAATCAATCCGTGCCTTTTCTGTAAAAGAAGGATTGAAATAACCATTTTTCAATTCCCTAGTGCCTCCCACCGAAGGACCTTCAAGTGCTTTACTAGCATTGTCTTATTTTGGTTTCTACAAAGAGTGCCTTGCCCCTACAGCCCCAGGCACTTGTGCATAATTTAAAATCTACAAAGCACATCATGTAGCTAGGAGAGCACACCCAAACTCAATCACCCCCACCCGCACCGCAAAAATCAATCAGCGCAGGAATTAAGCCCGAGATCACAACACTCTTGAGAGGCAAGCAAGCACGTGTGATCCCCAGGTTTGCAGCTGGAGAGACGGGAGAGGTGAAGTGCCTTGTTCAAGGTGACATGGGAAGCTTGTGGAACAGCAGGGAATGGAACCCATTCTTGATACCCAAACCTGTGCCTAAACTGGGATGATACTTGCCCATCTCACAGGAGCCTTCTGAGGGGGAACCCGTGTGTGTAGCTGAGATCCCCAGCTTAAAAGATGCCATAAATACATGAAGCATCAGCACCATCTGCAGAGCTACCAGCAAACAGAAACCTGGGTGGGCACTGGTATGTCTGGATACTCCTGTTTACCTCTTGGCTCCCAGAAGGAGGGGAGTCTCGGGGGGTGGGGGTGGGCAGGTCTATTCAGTGCCCCTTCAGTTAGCCAGAGGAGTAAATCTCTGCTTCAGCACAACCGATGCAATTCAGCATTGTCACCTATCATGACTGTGTTGTGACTGAGGAGTGACAGAACAGGCAGGACAGGACTCCCCGCCCCGTGAGCGGCAGGCATTTCACCTGCAGACAGCAGGCACCGCTGGAAACATCCCTCTGCTTAGGGGTTGAGAGTTCTGGCTGGTTAGAAGGAGGGTCTATTACATCCACTTGAGGAAATGTCCGACAGAGACCAGACTGAGCTCTTAGGGGCCCAGCACTTCCTGAACGCTGGGAAGGGGGAGGACAGAAAGGGACCTCCTGTGTCATGGGATCTAGCCCCTCGTTATCTCACGCAACCCCGACATAAAACTCACCAAGCTCCATCTTCAAACTAGTTTGCTTGGCTCAAAATACTCCCACTGGGAGGCCGTTCCAGAACCTCACTCCGGCAATGGCTAGAAACCGTCTTCTAACTGCTAGCCTAAATCTATTCATGGCCAGGTCACACCCATCTGTTCCTGGGCCAACATTATCCTAAGGACACCGGAGGAGCTCCCAAGCATACGCTGCACTCGGAGCTGACCAAGTCAAAGTCTCTGGGACACAGGAACGCTGCGGGGCTCTAGGGGTTGTATCCATCTGAGACACTTCCTGGAAAAAAGAGTCCTAACTCCCCATTCTGATCCCCCATCTCCAGGCGGCGTGGATGGCCCTGAGCACTCACAGCACCCACAAGGGAAGGTACACTCTGCAGTGCTGCCACTGACTGGCATCTAGATGCCCTAGGGATGGGCCCGGCAGACATAAATGGACAGTGCTTCGTTACGCCCCATTGGACGCCCCTGGCACAAGCTGCAGTGGGAATCAGAGCAGGTGGTGCAGTGAGAACACTCAAAACATGTTCAAAACGGGAACGTGGCCTGTGAGCATCAGCCCGGCGCTTACCTGTCGCTGCTTCAGGAAGTCCAGAGCAATCTGCACGTTCTGTAACCTGTGGAAACGCATCCTGCCCTTCTCACGTGGCTACAAAACAGAGGCAACGCGTCAGTCCAGCCATCCCATGGCAGCAGAACTCGGGTGTCTTTGATACACATGCACAGATCCAGTTCCACCCCTTCCCCCAGGGGCACTTCCTAAGCCTCCTACAGGAAGTATCAGAACCCACAGAGACCCTTCCTCTCGCTGAGGACTGGGGGAGCTCACTTGATTCCAAGCACCAGCCTAATTATGTTCCCTCTAAGTCTGAGCAAAGACCACGACAGTCAAGACACTTGCTTGGCCTAACGTGCACTCAGTGTGCCACCTAGGACGGCCATCTCCTCCTCTCTCAGCCCCAACCTAACAGCTGAGGCACAGACAGATCTGAGCAGGAGACAACAATTCGCTCCCAGAGGGTGTCGCCATAACAGCAAAGCAAGGGCCTAAAGGAGGAAGCCTAGAAAGATGCAGATCACAAAGATTCATGGATACGGCGAACACACTTCACCAACGTGTGTCTGTCTTTCCTGCTAATACACTGCCGTGGCCTCTTGCCCCCTTCTGGCTGCTTAACACTGTCCTGTTCTATGCAGACGAGTCTTTATTAGCCCACAAATCCCCTCTGCTGGGGCGTGGAGATAGGACCCTCCAAGTAACTATCTCCTGCTCCCAGCCCATCCATTGACCCATGGACCTGACCACAGACACCGACTTGGCCGCTCTACTTGTGACCTCAACATTTGCCCCTACTTTCAGCATCACACTTTGTTCCCTTGCCTCTGCAGGCAAGAAGCTAGTGCTGCCCCCGCAGAGAGCTAAACCGGAAACAGCCACAGGCCCTGAGGGCTCACGCAGTCAGGCCGGCCTGCTCCGCCACAGGGGCGTGCTTGGGTGTACACCCTATGCTCAGCTACCAGCACAACCGCTTGGACAGGGGAGAGGACAGTTTGAAATTAAGTGAACCACCTTGCTGCCAACCTGCCCACAGGTGGGAGGGTCCTGTAGGCCCAGGTGAGAGCAACCTTGAAATGGTAGGTGTGTACTGCAATAGCGAATGGACTACTAGGGCAGGGAGGAGAAAACACAGTCTCAGCACCAGCTGTGTCTGTTTCACTACTACATGGACCTCAGTGCTTTCTGTCTCCAAGGGAGCTGACCAATCACAGTCAGGCTACTGGCCAATCTACGCAGCAGCATCCATGCTGGGCTACTGCTCTGAATCTCTCTCTAATGCACAAGGAGGGGCAGCTGCTCTGCATCCGAAGAAGTGAGGTTTTTTACCCACGAAAGCTGATGCCCAAATAAATCTCTTAGTCTTTAAGGTGCCACTGGACTCCTTGTTGTTTTTGCTCCAGTGAGAGTCTGTGATCCATCCAGGAGCAAACAGTCCCGTTCAACCACCAGCCCCACCCAGCTCCAACACCTACATTTAATCTGATTCATTTACAAATAGCAACTCTGTGCCGAACAAGGGCTTGGGGAAGGGGTGGGAGCTCTGCTGAACAGCGGATCGTGCGCAGAAACTCAGAGCCAGCACGCAAACCCAGCTCTGAAACGAATCGATACGGAAAGGAAGGGAGTTGGGGGTGGGAAACTCAAAAGAAGCAATGGTTTCTAAAAACAAAACGAGAGGTGTCAATTGTCTGAGGAATCAATAGCAGCAAAGAGACTCTCTGGGTCAGCAAAGACAAAGCACATTTCTTTCCTTGTTGGAGGAGGAAAGCCACAGGAAGGTCGGCCTATGCTCCAGCCCCTGGCAGAGAGGTGCAACACGCTAGTCATTTCCTGTGCCACACCACTGCGGCTGCCAGAGTGGCTCGGGAGGGGGAGCAGAGAAGAGAGCTGTAGAGCAGGAAGGCACAGCCCAGATCCAGAGGGCTGGTAAGAAATGGGATCATTTCTACCAGCCAGAATGCTCTCGTTCTTCCTTCAGGGAGGTGCAATCCCCTTTGGCTTAATCCTTGGCTTGGGGAAGGGTTGGGCCTGCTCCACATCAGAAACACTGAGAATATGTTGCTTAAAAACAGATCTGTTATCATGCAAGGTTAATCCTTGCTGTCTGACAGCAAAGCCACTGTACCCGGTGCACATGGGTGTGGTACACAAGGCAGAGCAGCCCCATGCAGTGAGTGCGGTTAGCAAACATCAGATGATTTATCCTAAAGGTTGTTTGCTCCATGTGAGTGGAGAGAACAACGCGTCCCATCCCAGAGCGTGCAGGACCCCAGTGGCTTTATCTGGGGGTTCGTGAGAGCCAGGGGGTCATCTAAGAGCGTGCTCCCTCTCCCCTCCCCCGTGAATAGACAGCTTTCATGCTCTCACAGCAAGTGGGTCAGCATTCTCACACTGCAGACCACCAACACTGTAATGCACTCTCAGATAATCCAGTTAACTTTAACACTGCACTGTCCAGAAGGAATATGGGATTAGCTGCCCTTTCGTTTTCGCTCTTCTCTTCCCCAGTACACACCCCACACATCACTCCTCTAGTCTAATGTGCGTCTGGGAAATTTATTATCCGTGAGCAAGAACCAGCTGCTAGTGGAAAGGAGCTATAGCGAATTCTCCATTAACCCACCTGAACCTGAGGATGGGGAAGGCCAGAGGTCACTATGGTATGTCTACACAGCAACTAGACACCACAGCTCAGGCTCGTGGGGCTCGGGCTGGGGGCTGTTTCATTGCTGCGTAGAGGTCAGGAACCTGGGCTATAGGACCCTGAGAGGTTGAAGGGTCACAGAGCTCTGGCTCCAGCCCAAACCCAGAAACCTACACAGCAATGAAACAGCCCCGAGTCAGTTGGCACAGGCCAGCCGTGGGTTTTTCTTTGCTGTGTAGACATACCCTGTGTGCCCTATGCAAAGCTTGGTTACATCTGGACTATCTGATGGCACTCCAGTGTCAGTCTGTATTACATTGCTCCCAGGAGGGAGTCAACCTACTGCATCACCATCCTCCTCCTCCTCCTGCTCTTCACTGCTCGTGCGACGCCAGGAGGGCGCTTTTGCCAGGCGGAGGGTCTTCTGGCCTGAAGGGTCCTTTTGCTAACAAATGTGGCACAGACAACACCAGTGGGATAGCCACAGAAAAACAGAAAGGAACTAAAAATGCAGCAACATGGGAAAAGAAAAAGAAACACATTGCTCGCCGGCCTCCCTCCCCTGAAAAGGAACATGAAGACTAGCTGGTTATCCTGGATACTGCCTGCGTCTCCCCTGGGAACGCTACTGGGGCTTGATTCAGACTAGCGAGGTAGACACAATGGCAAGAGTTAAAGTAGATTTTGAAAGAGCTGGAAACTCAGAGACAACATGTTTTAGATCAAATACTCGTTCCTGGGCTTATCTGAGGAGTAACTGGATGAAATTCTGTGGCCTGTATTATATAAGAGGTCAGACTAGATGGTCATGTGTAATGGTCCCTTCTGGCCTTAAAGCCTGTGAGACAGCGCCATCAACATTTAGGGCAGAATAGTCTAAGATTTCCTCCTGTCTTAGCTGCAGCAAACGATACCGCAGTATCTATAACACTCCAACCACTTCTGCCTACCTACATGTGATTTACAGTAAAGGCTGCCTAAGCAGAGATTTCCCTAGGATAAAACTCACTCCAAAAGTCAAAAATGTTGTGGGGAGGGGCGTGATAGACCTTTGAAGCATCTAAATCCAACATCCACAAAGTGTAGTTTGGCATTTCAGGAGGGCAGCTGAGTAAGTTACGCATCTTCTCACGGATCCTATTTTAGGGGTTACTAAAATAATTCCCTCTGTGTTGCACCAAAAATTAGCTTCCAAGAGCTAACTAGGCTTGTTGGTCTAAAAAGGGGCAAGTGATTCTACTCTGCCCCAGATGCCAGAGAAGATGTTTGCATCCTGGAGAACTAGCTACCTCTACAGATCCAGCTCGTAGAGTGGTTGCTAAGCACGTGACAGGAAAGCCTAACATGCTACTAAAGAAAACAGATGGAAAAGCGCGGACACTAGAAACCTACAAACTTTGGTGTCTAAATTGAGAACAAACACCAGCAGGAAACTCCAAACTGGCAGTTAAACGGCTCAAGACAAGTTTATCTGCAGCTGCACTGCTGATTTTCAACATTTAGGAAATTCTTGTAAGACTCTGAAAAGGCCTAACTTTGGATGTGTCTGGCGCTGCACTCGGCTTTCATGCTAGAATGGTCCTGTGGACATCTCTGAAAAAGCATGGCTCACACAGATCTCATCTGCTGAATTAAGGGACTGTCTTTAAACATCATGCCAGCTAAAAAACATCTAGTATGGCCCTCTAGTGTGCCTACAACCCCGCAGCAGCGAGTCTCTGAGCCCAGGTCAAGTGACTTGAGCTCATTGCGCTTGTGCTGTAGGGCTAAAGACAGCAGTGTAGATGTTCGGGCCGGGGCTGGCACCAGGGCTCTGAAACCCGGCAAGGAGGTAGAGTCTCGGCGCTCAGGCTCCAGCCCGAGTGGGAATGTCTACGGTGCTATTTTTACTGAGAGCCCGAGTCAGTTACTCCAGAAATGTGTTCTGCCAAGGCAGGGACTAGCACAGAATAAGCGTCTGAATCAGTTTTTCCCCATCCACACTAGCTGGACAAACCGTGTTAAAAACAGTTTCAGCTAGAACCACCATCATCTTTTGTTATTTAAATACACAGAGATGCAACGCAGCAGTGTTTAAGCACGGTTTCTGAATAAGTTTGGCAGTCCCAAGGAGGTGGGAGAAGCTGGTCAGATTGTCTCAGTTCTCCTCTTCCATTTATAGGGTAGGTCTACACAGCCACACCACCACCAACAGAAAAGTGAATCTCCACACCCAGGTCAACTGACTCGGGCTCTCGCTACAAGGCTAAAAGTAGCAGAACAGACGTTCCCTCTAAAGCTACAGCCTGAGCGCCGAGACCCTACCTCCTGGCTGGATTTCAGAGCCCGGGCACCAGCCCCAGCCCGAACATCTACACTGCTGTCTTTAGCCCTACAGCACGAGTACAGTGAGCTCAAGCCACTTGACCTGGGCTCAGAGCCTCCTGCTGCAGGTTTGGGGGGGGGTTTTTAAGCTGTACCCACAGACAGAAAGGCTCATATCCATCCCTGCTCATGCACCACTGAAGTCAATGGGCTTAACGCCGGGAAAGATTTGGACATGATGGGTAAAGTTTTCAAAAGCACCTACACGGTGTAGGCACCTAAGCCTCACAGAAACTCAGTGAGATTTAGGTTGCTTAGCACCTAGGTCATTTCTGAAAATGGGACTCAGGTTCCTAAGTCATTTAGGCACTTTTGAAAATGTTAACCAATGCCTCTAAAAGAGACTAACAAATATTTAGGGGAGAGGGGGAATATTGGAGCGGGGAGGGATAGCTCAGTGGTTTGAACATTGGCCTGCTAAACCCAGGGTTGTGAGTTCAATCCTTGACAGGGCCACTTAGGGATCTGGGGCAAAAATCTGTCTGGGGATTGGTTCTGCTTTGAGCAGGGGTTGGACTAGATGACCTCCTGAGGTCCCTTCCAGCCCTGATAGAGTGGTCTAGTGTGAAAATCAGCAGGCAGCGCTGGAGCTGGGGAAGCTAAGCTCCTCTCTTGGAGAGGGGAAAGGGACGCTAAACCTGCCCCTTTGTATTCACACAGTGTGTTGAGTAGATTGTGAGGCTCATATGCATTTGGGATTAAGAGAGTGAATGCACCTGTATCCTAGGCACCTTTAACCTAATCACATAGTTAGGTGTTATCCAGGAAACCAGCATGATGAAGATGTAAAAAAATAAATTGAACACAAAACTAACAAAGGCCTTGATGTGACAAGGACCGCTGATCGCCCCAGCACGGCAGGAGGCAGCGAGGAGGAGAAGGCAGTACCGGGATCCAGTCTCTGGTGGTGAAAGCCACAGCAGCGTTGCTAAGCAAACTTGGAAACTCACCAGTTTCACTCCTGACAGAACCTCCAGCAGAGAGATCAGGTTATGCCCATCTCGCAGGTCTTCATACAGGTCATTGATGTGCTTGCGCACCTGTGGAGCAGAGGAGGAGGAGGAATTTTCAGGGATTTCATTCATTGAAAATGGTTATTCCCGTATTCTCTCTATGGGAATCGGGCTCCAATTTCCACAGGAGCCCAGCAAAGGCACAGAACAGATCACTATAAAGCCAGCCTTACTCCACGCAATTCTAAAACGTCCCCTGCAGCCACTTTGCTATAAAGCAAGGTGATGAGGGCAAATGGCAGCTTTGCGCAGGATTGGGCCTTGTGTAATGGGAGCTTTCACATCAACTGCAGGAGTAGCCTGTTAAAAAGACAGCAAAAGGAGCCAATTTTTCCTGTTTCTTCCGAGATAAACCACTCTTCACAAATCTCACTGGCAACCAAATGTTTACCTTTGCCACTCACGGACTGAGACTCTAGGTTCAACTCCAGCTCTGCCACAGATTTTCTTCATGACATTGGGCTAGTTACTTAGCCTCTCTGTACTTCAGTTTCCCATCTATAAAATGGGGGGGGAGAGATCATGAACCTTCCCTTCCCCCTCCCTTTGTCTGGTCTGTTTACAATGTAAACTCTGAGGCAGGGATGTACACCACCACCTAGCACAGGGGGACCCCAAATCTCAGTTAGGTCCCCATGTGCTACTGTCATCCTAATAGCAATAATAAATCATGCACTGATTCTCAAACACAAGTTTTTAAAACATTACCGCACCAGCTTATGTTATCCTCCAGGCACGTCACATGGCATTTGCCTTCTGTTAAGGGCAGTCAGGTGTTTTTCCGTTTGTTTGCCCGGGGAGGGGATGTGTGAATAGGGTGACTGTGTCTCTTTAATTAATGTATTAGGCACTGGCTACATGTCAGTAGAGACTTGACTCCCACACTGCCTTCTTTACCCATCAAGTTTTGGAGGGGGAGGTGCATAGCCCTGTAGCTTCCCTGGCCTCACCGCAGTCCAGAGCAGGCTGAGAAGTACAATGGCAACACCTTTAAAGACCAAGCCAAAAACTTTCCGTTGATGGAAAATATTAATTAAAAAATACCTGGCAGTTAACCAAGATGACTGGGAGGCACCTCACAACACTGCATTGATCCCGCTTAGCTACTCACGAGACAAACCTCCCACTGCAGACAACACGCAGGAGACCACCCCGGCTGCACAGGACAGAACAGATGGACACCTCTGGATTCAAACCCAGCAATCTTTCATGGCAGAACTGGCTGTGTTAAGCTATCTAGATCAGGGGTGGGCAAACTACGTCCCAGGGGCCACATCCGGCCCTTCAGACGTTTTAATCCAGCCCTCAAGCTCCCGCCGGAGAGCAGAGTCGGGGGCTTGCTCCGCTCTGTGCGTGCTGTGGCTCTGCACGGCTCCTGGAAACGGCAGCATGCACCCCCTCTGGCTCCTACATGTAGGGGAGGCCAAGGGGCTTCACACGCTGCCCCTTCCCTCCCCCTCCAGAGCCCTCATCCCCTCCTGCACCCCAGCCCCCAATTTCGTGAGCATTCATGGCCCACCATACAATTTTCCATACCCAGATGTGGCCCTCAGGCCAAAAAGTTTGCCCATCCCTGATCTAGATCCTGGTCCTGATCCAGTTCACATGAATGTAAGTGTGTAGACATGTGTATCCCATCAGTGATGGACAGACAGGCAGAGCTGCCTGGAGTCTCCTGAAAGGCCACAGGCTCTGTGGACAGGTAATTTGATGCACAGTGAAGGCAGAGATCCCAAAAAGCAACTGAAGGTTTGCATGTGGGCTCCAGGAACTTTCACCTGGAGTACTGAGGGACTAGGGCATCCATGGTGAATGGTAAATCAGGGGGCTCCAGTGACTTGGCACCAGTGAGTGGGAAAAGGTACCGGATTCTCACCAGAAAGGATCTTCCAAGCCTCCTGAACGTTAAAAACAAAATCATCAATTACATGGCTGGCTCAGAATAAAATCGGACACAACAATGTTTGTGGAGTTGCTGGAGTTACTGACTTGGCTTGCTAATAGCTCTGATCTCAGCCGCAAGCCCCGTGCCCTGTGTACTGCTTCAGAGGTGCGCAGCTGGAAAATGGACACAACTAAGGAAACAGGCTCTTCACTCTTTTTGTGACAAACATTTTTCTTTTAAAAGACAGAGATTATTCGCTGCCCTGAGCCGCGTGGTCACCAGAGTCACTGCTCTGTTCAGATTTGTACTGGACACCTTCCAATGGGCAGGATCCCAGTAAGACAGCCTGCCCGGATACAGAACCCCTGAGCCCCTTCGCACCTCACTCTTTTACACACAGAGCCCACTGCAACTCCCTGGTTATCAAACCACCACTCAGAAACCAGCATCCGCTTTTGCTGGTGCAACAAGCAGCGGGGTCTGAGAAACAGCAGTACGGCCCCAAGAACTGGAAAAATCCAGGAGTTGAGCACATCAACTTAGATCCTCAACTTTCACGCAGGAGTCAGGGTCCCTGCCTCTGAAATCCTTCATTGTGTTGTGGGATCTCTGTCTCCCCAGCGCCTCCTGTGTCACCCCTCATTGGCATCTGATGGGGGTCTACAGAATTCTAATAGTATCCCAGGCACTGCAAACTCCAACCAGGAGCCCCGCTGCCTCTAGAAAGCAGGAAAATGGTGTAAGGCAGGAAAGGAGAGAAAGATACAAGAGAGGGGAATGGGGGAAAGAGATCTGATTGGTAGAGAGTTGTCCAAAAGGCAGCTTTCTGTCACTTTTCTGCTAAGAGACAGAGACTCTGCTCTGGATAGAAGTAGAAATCTGGCCGGCCTCCCGTCATTAACAATGGCCCAATGTGTTCCGCTGGTTTCCCTCTTTCACAGCGTTTTGCCATCAGGCAAGGTTCAGAGAAGGATCTGACAGGCAGGACCAGCTTGCACTGAACAGCAGCCACCAAAGAACTTCTTGTTCCAGCAAGACAGACTTCAAGTGAGGTGCTCAGGAGGGCTCAGGGCCCAGACACAGAAGAACCGGTGTCTATGCTCCAGGAAGGAGCAGCCCCTCCTCTGAGAGGGAGAAAGTGCCTCCTTCTGGGAAGGGCAGAGTGCCAGCAGAACAATACAATACAGCTCTATGAATAAAGGGGAACAAGCGAGCTTGGGAGGGGAAAGGGGGAGCAGTCACTCTCCTCCCACCATGCATGGTAACACCCCCTCACCAAGGGATCTCAGGGAGATGTGGGGTTCTCTTTCAGGGTGGTATTGCCAAGATTTTTACATGCCCTTTTCTGGAGCAAACGATTTTTCAATTCAGAGATTAATGAAATGGTGGTAGGTGAATGTTTGCTTTCGAACAGTCCCAAGAAGTTGCTGTAACATCCAATTCTGCCCCGGGGGTCAGATCAAGCAAAGATTCCAGTGCCTCTAAACCCCTTTAGAACGCTACTCCAAGGCCCAACGAACGCCAGCTGGTTCCAGTTCAGACACGCAAGGCCAGAGCAAGGCAAGTTAGGAAATCGTACGAAGTAACGCACGTGACTCTCACCTTCATCAGGTGCTTATTGACCCACTTGGTGAAAGTCTTCTTCTGGACTCGGTCCCGTTCATCTGTTAAGAGAACACACAGATGGGTCTCGGTTAGTGTTGTTCAGGTGAAATCTCACCGACTGGCCACACACACCTTCCCCATTCAGCCTGAGAGCTTTAACGTCCCAACAGTTAGCAGGAGCAGCTGGCTCATCCCCACACCCACACTCACACCCAACACCAAACGGTTCACTTCTCAACGCAGTTCCTCGTAGCGGGACATCCGCCGAGTCCGTCTCACGGACCATCCCCCTTCCCTCCAAAAGGGCCACAGCACTAATCAGATCTGAGACCTTAAAGACGTCTGCGAAGAAACCGCTGATGGGTTAACTGGTTTTGAGGCCCAGGTGCTCAACGGGGGAGCTAAATGCTCTTCCCACGAGGGTGCTGGGAAATTGCGGCTAGATCGAACGTCAGATGGAAACATGGAGGGGAGACGTCTGGCAGGTTTTGTTCTGCCAGTTCTCAGTTAAAAGATACATTACATGAAGGGGAGACCATCAAGGAGATAGACACCGGCACAAGTGTAAGAACTGGCCAGCGGGAGCCACCCTTTACTACTTCAGGGAGGGGGAGAATAAACGGACAGTGGACGATATTTGGAAAACTCTTGTGAGCAGACTCTGGCAATCCCAGCGACCAGGGAACGAGATCTACCCGGCATATATTGAGATTCAGCCACATTCCTCTAGACCAGGGGTTCTCAACCTGTGCCACAACGGGTTGGGTTTTTTGGCATATAAAAGCCAGGGCTGGCACTAGGTGATAGCAAGCAGGACAACTGCCCCAGGGCCGTACACAACTGAGGGCCCCGCGAAGCTAAATTGCTCAGGCTTTGGCTTCAGCTTCAGGTGGCAGGACCCTGGGCTTCAGCCTTGCATGGCGGGGCTTTGGCTTTCTGCCCTGGGCTCCAGTAAGTCTAACGTTGGCCCTGCTTGGCGGCCCCCCTAAAACCTGCTCATGGTCCCTCCTTAGCGGGTCCTGGACCCCTGGTTGAGAACTAGTGCTCTAGACAAAACACTCTCCTCCCTTCCCCTCTCTTTGTCACACCTGCAAAAAAAATAAAAAAGGGATCAGGGTAATCCTCTCAGCAGCTCTGCCAGCTCCTGCCTCAAATGGGATTTTCTGGTTTTAACAGCTTAATCTGGAAAGAAAGATGGCGCCTCCATACTGGGCCAGAACAGGCAGCACCTAAAGGGTGCTTGCTTCACAGTCTCTGCAGCATGAGACATTCCCTGTGTTCTGCTTTACTGAAACACCATGAACAAGCAGCAATAATGATACGTAGCATTTTTCATCGGTAGAGCTCAAAGAGCTTTAACAAAGGTCAGTAGTATTAGCCCCATTCTACAAATGGGGAAACTGGGGCACAGAGAAGTGAAGTGACTTGCCCAAGGTCACCCAGCAGGCCAGTGGCAGAGCTGGGAACAGAACTGAGGTTTTTCAGGTTCTCTCCACTAGGCCACAATGCCTCTCCTACAATGTTTTGCATTGCACCAAGGAAATCTCTGGCAGACAATTAGATTCCTGAGTGGTTCAATCATATCTACTGATAAGGTTTATAATGCTTCAGGCAATCAGAACTAAGCCTAACCATGGAATAATATAAACAAAGATTACCCTCTCCCATGGCCCTGACCAGGTCTCTTCCCTACCCCAATCCCTTTCCTGGCTTCCACAGCCTTCCAGCATCAGCTACAAGCTAGTCACTTCCACAGCTGTGCACAAACCCACCCCTGCCTGCACCTCCGTTCTCAACTTCACCTACACCTCTTTGCAAATGCTCCCTTTGTCTCCGTCACCCCATCCCTTCTTTCCTAATGCTTACAAGATCCTCCCAGTTAAGGTTCTCCAAGCATTCCCCAAGTCCTCTTCCAGAAACTCCTGAAAACCTCCTTGTACACCTTGAAGCATCCCAGCTACAAAGACCAAACCCCACTCTGCCTTCTGCTCAAGAGCATCCTCCTTAAATGGGACGGGTATTGTTTTCCAGCACCCTTCTCTTCGTAGGTGTTTATACTGTGCTCATCACCCTGGTCTCTGAGAGTCTCAGATGTGTCATGAACATCGCCAGCACTCTCAACTTTTCTGGACTCACCGCAGACATAAATATTCATCCCTCCATCCCTCCCCCCACCCCCCCCCACACACACACACTCCTTGGACATTTCACGATTGCTCCCTCTAGTATATTTCCCAAGACTTGGTCCTGCCTTGTTTTTAAGTTCCCAAGAGATAGGACTTCCACCACTTTCCTTAGGCACTATTAATATTGCCTTTCAGCGTGGTAGCCGTGTTAGTCTGTATCAGCAAAAAGGAGTTGTCCTTGTGGCACCTTAGAGACTAACACATGTATTTGGGCATACGTTTTCGTGAGCTAAAACCCACTTTGTGTTACAATAGCACGTAGAGGCCCCGGTCCTGGCTGCTGTCCCATGGGATGGGCACTGGACAATCTAACCTAAGGACAGAGATGAATCACTGCACTGCTGAGGCACGTTTATCTGTTGGCTAGCCCAAATCCCACTGAAGCTGCTCACTAGTGATAAGACGGGCTGAGTGGCATTGCACTGCACTATTGACGTTTGCATGTCTGAGGCACCTCTCCCCCGAAAGTTGCTGCACCAACTACAGACATACAGCAGCAGCTAAAAGGCACATGGTATATTGCAGCGGGGGTTGGGGAATTTAAATGTTAGGCAATACAAAAGCAAATCCCTACTCTTACGAAAAGTGCCAGAGACCATTAGCATAAATAACCCCAGGTTTTTAAGGTCTCAGTTATTTGGTATCTTAAACCTAGGGTTGCCAACCCTCCAGGATCGTCCTGGGGTCTCCAGGAATTAAAGATTAATCTTTAATTAAAGATGATGTCATGTGATGAAACCTCCAGGAATCCATCCAACCAAAATTGGCAACCCTAATTCCAGAGAATAAGCTGGTGAAAGGCCAGTTCTCGGAAGATCCACTTTGCCCGTTCTGAAAACGTACGCCCATTTTACCACCAAATTGAGAGTGGGAGACTATTGTCATCACTTTCTGTTTCAGCCGAGCTCAGACCACTGTCAGTACCCAGTCTGAACCAATCTACACAAACAGCAACGCACACTGAGTTTATATCCTCTGTAAACAGCAAAATGGATAGTGCCCGCGTGAAAAGAGTGCATGAATACACGTGGGTCTGCACAAGTGCGTGAACAGTGCAAGTTTCAGCCCTAGCCCCCAGTGTTCGCATTCAGTGACCCCACGGTGCACATGACCCTTGGCCTCCCTGCTGGCAAGGGGGAATGGAGGGGAAGGCTCGTAGGCCTCTACAGTTCACCTTGACTTGTGGTCATCCTCACTACTCTCAGTAACTGCTCCAGGCCAGTTCCCTGCACTGGTTTTATCAAGCAGTAAGTGGCCCCGCCCCTTCCGTCATGGATCCCTGTATTGATTTCTGAGCATCCACAGATTTGAAAGTGACAGGTTTCAGAGTGTAGCCGGGTTAGTCTGTATCAGCAAAAACAAGGAGGAGTCCTTGTGGCACCTTAGAGACTAACACATTTATTTGGCCATAAGCTGTTACCGACTCAGGAGAGGAGGAGGGACAGTCAGTTACTGTAGCTCTCCGGGGAGAGAACTGACATATTCAGGAAGCCAGTTCTCAACGCAAGGAAGAGACCAAACACCGGTTTGAGAAGAGGGACAAACGGTTTCTTAAAGACAGAAAGAAAAAGCAAACAAGCAAGCATCTCCCTCCCTTTAAATTCCTCCAGACGCAGCAGATAATTTGTGAACTGCCTGATTTGCATCTTGTCTGGACAGTACCCACAGCACTCTATACTATTTAGTCTCTTCCGCCCCACCTGATGCAGCCGCAGAGCCAAGGCCCTGAGATTTTGCAGGCAGCCCCACAAGCCTAAGAAACTTCATCCCATCCCGCCCCCTGACAAAAAAGAAGGCTGGATCGAGGCAGGTCTGTAAGTACCATCTTCATCTTTTAATCTCCTTCCCTTCCCACCCTCCAACCAGCTACACAGTCTGCTCTTGTGCCAGTGACTATCTATATACCCCCAGGACATCCCCATTCCTTTTAAACCTGGTCAGTAACACTTGTCTCCTACGGAATGCCTCCTGCCTTCTTTATATCCTATTTTTTCTGGGGATTGCCATGAGAAAATTCAACGGCACTGCAATATCACTGTAGCCGGGTCCGAAATGGAGTCCTCCAGGCTTTTTACCCCTCTGAACTATCCCTCCCCCTTGCAGCACAGCCAGGAAATCAGGAGCTGAAAACAGCCAACAGTCTGTTAAAAATACAGCCCTGCCCTTGCCATGTGAGATTATTGCTTAAGCATGGCTTCCTGGTAAAGCAGCAGGCACTGTAGCAAAGCATATGGACCAAGAAGAGGGCAGCTAACGGGCAACGGAGTCCAACTAATGCGATATAAAACCGAGTCGCCATACTCTCCCCCCTGCTGGAAATGCCAGCCTTCTCCCAAAGCCCAGCCCTGAGTCCCAGGACTCTTCCTGCCTGCCCTACACTACATGCTATCAAGACCTTGAAAGATAACGCAGGCTGGTTAAAGCATGACAAGGTGCCTGTGTTATAGTGGATTCCTCCCTGTGAGTCAGAGGAGAGCAATGCATTTCGGATTCTCTCCAGCCATTAACAAAGTAGACTCAAGATACTAACCCATGCAGCACATCCGGCACACCAGGTGTGCGTTCAGCTCTCTCTCCCCTCTGTAGATGTGCCACATCTCCACTGCTTGCTCTCAGCCTCAGCAGAGCTAGGTCCTCAGTGCGCCACTGGGCTTTTGCACTGGCATCCTCCACAACCGAAACAGGAAAAGTATCTTCAAGTCAGTCTTGCGTGTGCTGGCTGGGTCTGTACCGAGCAAATGTCTCTTCAGGTCTCCACTGGGGCTCCGCCCACCATTTCCTACCGCCTGCTTTAAGACACAGTTCCCTTTCAGGACCTCGTTCCAAAACCCCATCCAAATGTAACGGTTGGAGGAGTTCTCCCCTCATCAACAGGAGAGCGCAGACGCTGTCACTCTTCCAGCCGCTCTCAGCTTGGAATGGCAGGGGAAGCACCAAGACCCAGAAGCAAAGGGGACTGACTGCCTTGTAGAACAACTTTACATAGTCACTAGGCACAACAGGCCTGCGCCTGCAAAACCCCAAACAGCCACCGCTGGGACAGTTAAACTTGCCACTGGTCATTCAGAATCAGCACAGACATTGCCTCGTACCCTGCTGAGCTGTGCGAGTGGCAACATCCTGTGTGAGGCAGCCACGGTCCCAGTGTCTCCTCTGACCCAGGCAGATGCAGACTAGAGCCCCTTGCAGAAGGGGGCTTCAATCAATGTGAAAATCCAGTGCCCACATCCTGCGGACAAAGCTCCCTGATGTGTCAGGCCGATGCTATTCTTCCACACAACAAGGAAAAAGAAAGTTACTCTCCACTCCAAAGTTCCTGGAAACATGCAAGAGGCATTCCACACAACAGCACAGCTCCAAGGCAGAGAGGGTAGCTCACTCTGACTCCAGGCACCTGGGAGGAGATTTTCCAGTATATCTGCTTTGCATCGGAAAGCCCAGCAGGTCCCGCTTACTCTCCCACCGTGCCTGAGAGCAGCGCCTTGAATGCAGCAAGGCCCAGTCTCTGCACTGACCCGGCACACAGGCTGTTGGTTTGTTTTTCCAACTTGTTTTTCAGTTCTTGGTTAAGTGCACCAGCCTCGCAAACTATGACGTGAGAGAACAATAAAGGGCTTTTTCATCCACACTGGCCAGCCAGCAGCTTCTTCACAAATGATTTTCCCTGCCTCGAAGTGCCAGAGCTCAGCATCAAACCCTCTGGCTGCAGGCTGAGATCCTGCACACAGCGAGCTCAGAACGGCCGCAGGAGAGATAACAGGGGCTGCTTTACCGCTGCTCTTCCCTTTCTTCTTCTAAATATAATTCCTCTTCAGACCTTAGGCTGGTTTGAGCCCGGCCGTCCTCTCCAGAGAGGCAAAGACACTTTGTCCAGGAGCCAGATCCAGAATGCCCCGGGGCAGACCAGAGCAGGCAGGGCGAGTAAAACTTCAGCTTTTCTTCTCCTGTGGAGCGTTTGCAGGGGGCAGCTTCAGGGACCTTCCCCTGGAGATTTCTGCAGGCAAGTAGCCCCTGAGCTGGCTCTCTCTCTCTGGTGCGCTTTCGTAATTTCACACAAGTTTCTTTTGCCCTGTTTTACCACCTCTGGGTGGTTCTTTCATTCTAATTACATTACACCTCCCCCACCAGACTACCCCAGGAGCTAATAATAATGCCCTGTTACTTCTTGCTAACAATATTAAGTCATTGTAAGCTTATCTCTCACTGGCTAATCTTTTCCAGAGTCACCCTGATAAGCAACCTGTTACAGCTCCCCCTCCATTCCTCTCAGTTCTCCCTCCTGCCTAACAGAGGCTCTCTGGCTGGCTTTCCTCTGGCCACCCCCTGCCCCGTTCCCTCACCACCCAGAAGATATCCAATCAACGGGCCTGGCATTCCAGACGAGAATAGCGGGCAGGGGCAAAGCAAAGCTGCTATTGTCAGCGACCTGGCCGGCATGCAGGGAAAGGATGAGAGCAGAAGAAAGATTCCAGCAGCAGAGAAGTGTCATACAGGACACCAGTCAGGACCAAGGAAACTAACAAGACAGATTCTGGCACTGAGTCTAGACTAGTAAATTTCGATAGCCTTAATTCATCTGGAATATAACAGTCAAAACTGTAGAGAGGGAAAGGAGGGGCCAGCGGGTAGGGCACCAGCTTAGGACGTGGCAGATGTGGGGTCAAGTCCCTGCTCCACATGTGACATTGGTCAAGTCACTATCCACTCTGTGTCTCAGTTGCACGTCGGTAAAATGGGTAAACAGCACTTCCCTACCTCACGAGAGTGTGATGGGCATAGATACATTAAGAATCAGGAGGCATTCACATACTGAGATATCAGAGGCCATATAAATACCCACATTAGAGCGAATCCTTAGCACACAGCACACTCAGCCAGACACTCTGGTAAAAAGGCCTGTATCCTGTCTCTGCTGCATGCTGGTGGAGCCGTGCTGGTGCAGAAAAACTCTTTCGGGTGTGTATTTCATGTATAATGCTTTCAGCTGCAGAGGAGTCCTTCCACACCAACCACGCCTGGATCAGAACCAGACTAGCTTTAAGCACAGTTGCGTAACAGTTTACCTCGCTGGCATGGACAAGGGTTTTTTTGTTTGTTTGTAACCAGCTATAATATAATTGGCTGGCACAGCCGTGAGCCCACTGTGGACAGAACCTAAGAGAAACTCCTGACAAGTGTCACAGCAGAGATAATCTGGGCTAAATGAGCATCAAGCAACAATTCCAGGAAACAGATCCATGCTGCTCCATGGCTTAGCAGTTTGTTCTGGAGGTCAGAGCCTTTGCAGGACCAAGCACTCTTGTCCTCCTGATCATTTAACAGATTACACACTCTGCTGCCACGGTCAGGGCCACCTCCTCTTGCCTTTTTCTACATCAAATCTCACTCCGCTGACATTCCAAGGAAAGTGCTAACATGAAGATCAACATTCCAAGGAAGGTGCTAAGATGAAGATCAAAGACAAGTCAGAGGCACCATCTGTTCACCTCTGCAGGCATCCTTTAGTGCCGGCAGCTCTACCAGTCACCAGAAGTAACAGAGCTTGGGGCGGGGAGACGATCACCCTTAAGGAAGGAAGGCATTGAGTTCCACTGTCAGTCACTGATGCCAAACCCAGCTAGAGAGAGGACCTGGACTGCATTAAAATGGAGCTTCTTTGGGTACAATGTGGGAAAGCAAGAGGAAAGGTTTCTCCTCTCTCTCTAGCAATGGAGTCTAGCTGGGAAAGTCAAAGCTAAACTTCCCTCTCACCCCAGACGAGGGCCCTGCCTTCCAGGATGGGGTTGGTGGAGTGGTGTAGGGAGAAGACCAAGCCTGAAATGAACAGGGTGAATTCCTTTTCACATCCTCCCCCCAACAGAGCCACCTCCAGGGCAAGGTTGTGACTACAGCCCTACATGGATACAAAATTTGTATCTGTAGCCAATCCCCGATCCACACACATAGTCTGTGGCTATAAAGCGGATATTGGCGGATTTTCAGGGCTCTAGCTGTGACCAGGTACACAAGGGGGAAGGATCTGACACTGCTCATGCATACAGGTGTCCACCTTTCAGATCCCGATCCCCAAGTTCAGGTGTGCTCTGCTCTGTGGGGGCAGGGGAGGGGAGGGAGCCTAGCATGGACGTCCCTGTACACGTCTGTTTTTCCTAACACTATTTCAACAGGCACACCGCAGGCCAATTGTACGTCACGTCAATCATCTGCCACAAGGAGACGAGCCTAGGTCCAGTTGCATTCCCAACACAAAGCCAAGCCCCCGCTCCGGGGGCAGAGACTCATTTAATGGAGCAGCACCAAAGCCTGCCCCACTAAGGGCTGCACAGACAGTAACTCTGCACTGGGAAAGAAAGGCCCACGGCCCATTCGCCCTACCAGACGCAATTCATAACTAGCCTCTTCTAAGCTGTTGCTCCCCACATCGGCTTTTCCCCATTCGTTTCAGAGAAATGCCTTCCAAGCCTGCCAGATTTCAGCATTGTCCACATGCTGGCTGGGCTCCCTGGCTTCTTTCAAGCACTGATGACAACCTGAGGAGTCTGGACGGAGGGGAGCTCGGGGGAGTTGTATTTATCAGTCAGGTCAATTTTCAAAATGTGGCCAGTTTGGAGAAATCCACTGAGTATCTGGGCAGGCAGGCGATTTTATTAAAGGAGATGTGAACAGGAGTTTTAAACTTCAGCTTGCTCTTTTGGGGAGAAAGAAGGCCTGAAATGTACGCAGAGGTGCTTCTTTCGAATCTTAAAAACATCAGGGACATCAAGTCTGCTCTCCCCTAGCTTCACTGGAGCATCTCTCAGAGGCCCCAAGGATGGCTACTGACCGACAACTCCTGATCTGAAAGAGTGGTGGTGTTGACTAACTTCAGTGACCCAAGGAAGTTTTTCTTAAATAGATGTTGATAAAACAACAGACGTTTTAAACATCTGACTAAAAATCCCATTGCCTCTCAATTGCTCAAGTTTTACTCTGGATCTGGGTGGTGTCACCATTTCACTAGTTCTCCAGTCACCATATTTTTCAGTCTAGAGGATTTGAATTACTAAGGTAAAAAACAAGCAAGAAGAAGAAATACTTTGGGGGGGGGAGGGGGAACTCTGCTGCCCTTCTGTATAAAGTTATTTTAAAAGGGCATACAGTACATTCTTTTTTGCAGGTCACCTTCTATTTACCTTTAATTGTTCTGAAATATGGGGGAAATGGAATGGCTCAGGAATACAGGGGTGATTAAAATCTGTGTTTGCTACTCATTTGAACGGTGGCATGAACACCACTGAAAGCAGAGAGCTACACAAAGAGGATATAGAGTTTAGAAATATGGATTGGAAATAATGTGATTCAACCTGGAAAAATGCATGCAGACCTATCTGGTGGAAAACCAAACAGAGAGAGAGAGATGCCAGAGAGACGGGAGTTGGAAGGCATGTACAATAATTATATGGCAGAAGATGTAAATGCAACTGAGGAGTTTATTTATACCAGGTAAGCCACTATGAGATTACCCTGATCTTCCTGCATGCTTGAAAGGGAGCGAGTTTGCAATATGCAGAGCTGGGGGAGGATAAGACATGATCTATACCAAAAAGGAAAAGTCAGGCTATTTACTAATATAAAGGAGAACATGGATCAGATGGGGTTCACTTTTTCCATCACCTACAGTGCAACAGTTTTTAAAGAGGAGGGACAGGTTCCTCCACTACACCAAAGAAGAGAGGTTGCTGAGTGATGCTGGGAGACTAAGAACAGATAGTATCTCTAAAGAAATTAAATCCACACGTGGTGTGGAGACAAACATACTGCCAAGCAAATCTGTCTGAGGCAGCTTTGACATTGAAGAGATTAAGTGGGGAAGGGTGACTGGGTTAACTAGAGGCATTACAGCTAATGCTGTTTAGAGGCATATACTGTACAGTGTACAAAAGACGCATAACAGCATCTTTCCCCCACTAAATTCACCCCAAGGACTCCAAACCAATCTACACAGTTCTCCCCTCTGGAACCAGTATCTTCACCCATCTGGTTTGGGAAATGGCCTTTTAGGTTTAATTTTTGGAAGAAACAATAAAATACTCAGACGTTACCAAAAGGGTCGGGGAACTGCAACACGCCGGGTGAGATAAAACTATCCCCCAGCCGTTGGCTCCCAGATCACGACCTAGTGCCAATGCGCCGCTTTTGAGGAAGCAAGACAGGAAAAGACTCAAGGTGGGCAAACCTAGCGACATGTGGCTGCACTTTGTAACCGATGCTTCAGCTGCATGGATGCAACAAAACAGGCCCAAGCAAGAATGTGACAACTGTACGACTCTAGTCAATCCCAGAGCACCATCAACAAGGATGTTTGAGGAGAAAAGCAGGGCTGCACCTTTTAACTCCACTGAAAAACATGGGACTGAAAGAGAGGGAAAGGGACAGGAGAAACATGGGAACAGCTGGCGTGTTTGGATAAAAAGCTAAAATAGACCCAGTGTGCGGGGAGAGCATGGACCGTATTATTATTACTGTTTATCATTCTAGCATTTCCACGTCTAGGTGCATTAGGTGCAGAAAAGAAAACACCACACCCTGTTCTCATAATAAAATATCCATTTGACTAGAAGGCCGTGAGGTTCATTCACAAGACAAGCACGATGGCCTTCCCCGCTAGTGTGTACTGGCCGACTGCCCCTGGGGACTCACTCCACTCACTTCCTGGGCCTCCTTTCCCCGAGAAGTCCAACTCTCAGCCATTTCAGTCTATGAGCAACAGGTGGTCCCAAGCCAAGCTTTGGAGGGGTTCTGGATCCAGATCCAAATGTGGATCCGGTCTCTGTAATAGGCTGCACCACAACCCCAGAGCCAAACACTTCCCAACTTTGGGAGCTCAGACCCATCTTTACCATAAGCGCGTTAGCCAGCAACATGCTCCGTGCGTCTGTTGATTGCTGTTACTCAGCGCCGAGGGATGCCATAGCTGCTGCTTGGGTGCAGACACTGAGCCGGAGCAACCAGGACCGTCACTCACCATCCACAGGGCTGCACTCTGGTGGCTCTGCTGCCTCCCAGGCAAGTATAGGGCTGTTGCTGTATACTGCTCTACCTGGTGACCTGCCCATGAGAGATCACCAAACAGCTGGGGCATGGTAGCCACAGAGGGGACAAGGAAGGGTAGGTAGCCTCTTCCCACCTCCCAGAGTGTGGGGAGGAGGCCTTTTGTGTCGCCTCCTGGACATGCTGACGGCAGAGAATGTAAGAGTGAAGCTCTGTACCTTGGGGGAACACCCTACACCCCCACGTTCATCTTTATCAAATGACTGTGTGGGATCCAACGCAAAGTTTGTCAGACGGGTGTCTTTGGAAGGCTCATGATGCACTGAGCATGGTTGTTATAGTGATGTTATAGTAATTGTTACAGTGATGTCATTGTGAGGTTATAGGTTATAATTTCATGTATGTAGGTATGAGGCTGAAAATGTATCCCCATGGCTTAAAGCAAGCCCAGGCAAAAACTCTCCAAGAGCAGAGAGGCAGCTCACACCTCATCAGGGCATGGATGGGACAAACCCAGCCCAGCCTCACAGGAACAATGGACACTGGCTTTGCCAAGCAACAAGGTTAGGCCCTGGAGGGAGTCACCCCCTTCCTTTGGGCAGTTTGGGACTATGATGAGGTAATGCTCACCTGACTCTGAGGGGGGGGGGGGGCACAAAGCCAGGAGGGAAGAAAGGACATGATAAAAGGGAGAGATATTTTGCCACGTTCTCTCTCTTCTGCCTACATCTACAGACACCACCACCACCACGCGACTGAACCACTGATCAAAGGGGAGAGTCTGGCTGAAGAGCAGCCAGCCTGTGGTGAGAAGTATCTACGTTTGTAAGTATCAGAGGGGTAGCCGTGTTAGTCTGAATCTGTAAAAAGCAACAGAGGGTCCTGTGGCACCTTTAAGACTAACAGAAGTATTGGGAGCACAAACTTTCGTGAGTAAGAACCTCACTTTGTAAGGACGCTGAAAGTGTTAAGATCCGCTTAGAATGTGTTTTGCTTTTATTTCATTTGACCAAATCTGACTTGTTATGTATTGACTTATAATCACTTAAATCTACCTTTAAAGTTAATAAATCTGTTTGTTTATTCTCCCTGAAGCAAGACATTTGGTTTGCAGTGTGTCGGACTCCCCTTGGGAGAACAAGCCCGGTACATAGCAATTTCTTTGTTAAACTGACGAACTTATATAAGCTTGAAGCGTCCAGTGGGCATAACTGGACACTGCAAGACGGAGGTTCCTAGGGTTGTGTCTGGGACCGGAGGTATTGGCTAGTGTCATTCACTTGCAAGTAGCTGGGACAGCTTACATGGCAGAGGCTGTGCGTGAACAGCCCAGGAGTGGGGGTTCTCACGGCAGAGCAGGGTCAGGCTGGCTCCCAGAGTCAAGGATTGGAGTGGCCTAGCAGATCACCTGTCCAGACAACACCAGAGGGGAACGTCACAGCAAGTGAGAGGGGAAGCCCAATTTCCTTGGAGGGATAAGAAATGTAAATGGACAAAGAGCAAAAGCTGAAGGGGGGGGAAGGGGGGGGGAGGATGGGAGACAGAGATACGGACTGGAAGGGAGAGAAAACAGGAAACATCCAGAAAGAAAGAGATTGGGTTGGAATGAAAAGGATAGTGTGGAAGTGCAAGATAGGAGAATATTTAGCACTTGTCTAAGGCTTTACATTTTCAGAGTGCTTTATCATCAGCTGCTGAATCCTCATGGCTGTGTGACATGGGCACACATAATCCCTATTTTGGGAAACTGAGGCAGACAGCCTCAAAACTGCACAGTGAGTCAGTGGCAGAACACAGACTAAAAATCAGGAGTCGTGCCAGAGCTGTGTCCCCACCACAGGACTGCGCTCTATGTGTATGCTCTGACAAACGTAGATTTTATTGTAACAAAGGGCTCTGGAACGGATTGTCTGTAAAAGAAAATGACACAAGAGCCCAGTGCAAAACTCAACGAAAATTTCGAGCATGCCCCCACGGCCCCTTCCCTTCCCTTCCCTCCCCATCCACCCGCTCCACACCAAGGCTCCCCAGAGACCCTCACTCTTTGCAAAGTGCGTCCAAGCAACCCCCTCTCCTGGGCCTCTCACACCCAAGCAGAGAGACCAGAAGAAAGTTTAGTAACAATTATTTAGTCATCTCTGTGCCCGGACTCACTCAGCGCCAGCCCTGACTCCACCCCGCGGCAGGAGGAGATGCTGCTTCTCTCAAGGGGAGAGGAGACCAGAAAGTGAGAAATTCAGAGTAATTCCCTGTGCCGGGAGAGACCAGAAACAGCAGCCAGTATGGAAAGTGCGTGCCCTCTTTTACCAAAGCTGGGGCTCCCAAATGATGCTGGACCCCACATGGGGCTGCAGAACCCAGCCCTGTGTCTCAAATGCCACCACCTGGAGGAAGGAACAAAATCCGTACACCTTTAACATGTGGACGGCAGCCATCTTGGTTCCTCGCTCTCCCCCTCCTCCAGGCACATCCCACATGATCACCCACCCACTTCGCACTTCGGGGGACTTCCTGGACTCTGCTCGCAGCCAAAGCATGACGAAGGGAGGCAGGAGGTGGGAGGTATGAACCCGATACTCTAAGGGCAGGAAGAACGGTACCTTCTCTCCTCTGTCTCCTCAAGTACAAGATCCCAGCGATGCCAAGAACATGACTCAGAATAAAGACCGTGGGTGGCAGAAAGGTCCCATCCAAAAGAGGCATTGTCGCCTCTCCCCAACCTGGGGGCCTCCGTCCCGTTTCCACAAGCCCTGGGTCCGGCTCTAAGTTCCTTTCTGCTGAGGTTACAGCTGCATGGTTCGAGCATCACAAGGGAAAGGCAGCGAGAGGCAGGCGCGGAGCTCACAGAAAGCCATCACCCGCGGTAACTACAGAAACTTCCTGTCGGTTCACACCAGGCAACTCTCCCTCTTGAGAGCTCCAGAGCCGGTCTCCCTCTCCCCCTCCCTAGGCAGGCCCAGTTACAGCTGAAGTATCAGATAAAGCCCCGGATCTCTCCACACAGGGCTCAGTGAGAGGGAGAGAGAAAGTGAGTGTCAGGCTGACTCAAACATCTTTCCTTGGCATCCACTGATGTGCTGAAGTGATCTGACTTCAACCCCCCTTCAAGAGAGGGACGTCATGCTCCTAAATTCCCATACCTAAGCCCATTGGAATGCCTGCTCTCCGCGAACACAGGCCTAGCCAGGGAAAGAGGATGGACTCTGCCAGAACAGTGAGCAGCGTCTGCCAGGGGGATACAGACTTTAAGGCCTGAGGCCTGTCTCCGTGGCCCAGATTGGCCTCGTCAGAAACTGTCCCTTCTCCTGGATCAGAGACTCAAGTTCAAGAGGAGAAAGGGGGGAAAAAAACACACCGTTATTAGATCACTTTTAAACATTTCCAGGCATGCTGAATGCAGGCATCGGGCTGATTCCATCACTGGAGTAGGCTGGGGCGATTCCTCTGACTTCCAAGGAACTGCACCCTGCTTACATCAGCATTGAATTTGGCCCATCGTGTTCCCAAACCTTTATCTTAAAGATAAACTCTCTCACGCCGATTGGCTGTAGGACAAACCCAGTATGCTGCAGCTCTGGGGCCAGCACTGAACAAGGAGCAGCCGATTCAGAAACGAAGGTAGCAGTTTGGTATCTTTCAAAGACAATGGAGGCACACTGCATCCTTTGTTTGCACTGGCTACTCCGAGTCACCAGGCAGACTCGCCATCTGAAATCGGTGCCAGGCAAGTTACGAGACAGGGCATCATTGTTTCAAATAACTTGGTTTGGAGCCCACTGGAGATCATTTGTGTCTTTTAAGGACATCTCCTGGACAAGAACAGGAAACAACTGAGATCTGATAATTTTAGTGTCAGGACATCCTGCTCCAAGCAACAGTAACATAAGCAGCGAAGCAGTTGCCGCTTCATTTGAAGTTCTCTCTCACACGCACACACAAAAATACCAGGTTGGGCAGCCTGGGTCTCCATTGTTCCTCACTTCTGCCTACAATTCTCACCCACGTCCACTGGGCCCCTCTCCCTCATCATCCATTATGTAGAAGTGATGGTGCGTTTCACAGCGCAGGGTTGGACAATAAGCTGAGAGAGGAGGACTAACCCTACAGGTTGTAGTTTTTAGGGCGGGATTTATTGTTTGGAGGAGTCATTTACAGTCCATCCATTTCCTGTTTAATCTTGTACATTTGGGACAACTTCCATAAAGATACATGAACCAGGAAGGAAAATACAGAGCACACCATGCTGGTGTTAAACCTCTCCACGAATAAAAATGGGGACAGACCACTTACCCAGATTGGTTGGATAAGCTGCCCAATAGGGAACAGATGGAAAAGAGAGGAAACAGCTGGGAGAAATGTAATCCATAGAGATGGGCCAAAGAGACTGGAGTTTGGGTTTGCAAAATCATACAGGTGGATCAAGCTTTAGGGTTGTACCAGCAGGGCGAGGTTCCAATCTTGGTTCAGTTTCATCAGAAACCCCAAAGTTCCGGGCAGGGCTTCAGATAAGAGCTGGGGTTTCCCCCATCTCTGTTGCAGAACCAGAATCACTGCAGATTCTGTAACACCAGAAGTAGGGTTTTGTCTGGATCTAGGTTCCATTTGATCTGGACCATGAAAGGCTTAGAGGGAAGAGTGTTTGGATAAAAGGTTCCAGTTTGGAGCAGCAATATGGGAAGGAGCACATATGGCCTCATTTTAGCTCTCGTGTTAGTCATAGTGCTCCCAGCTATTTTAGTAGCTGACCATAGCTGGCGTTTAACTGGGTCTCTTTGATGTCCAATTTCCCATGACTGCACTCTGAATATGCAAAATGAGATGCATCATTCTGTGCAAAAGTCATTCTATTAAGAAAAAACAACAAGGAGTCCTTGTGGCACCTTAGAATGGGCATAAGCTTTTGTGGGCTAGAGCCCACTTCATCAGATGCATGGAGTGAAAAATACTGGAGCAGGTATAAATACATGAAAGGATGGGGGTTGCTTTACCAAGTGTGAGATCAGTCTACCAAGAGAAATCAATTAACAGCAGGATACCACTTGTCAAATGTCTGTAATGGGCCACTCTCTTACCACTTCAAAAGTTATTTATCCTGCTGTTAACTGATTTATCATCTCGTTAGACTGACCTCACACTTGGTAAAGCAACCCCCATCCTTTCATGTATTTATACCTGCTCCTGTATTTTTCACTTCATGCATCTGATGAAGTGGGTTTTAGCCCACGAAAGCTTATGCCCAAATACATTTGTTAGTCTCTAAGGTGCCACAAGGACTTCTCGTTGTTTTTGCTGATACAGACTAACCCGGCTACCATTCCATTAAGAGTTAGTATCTAACAATGTGCTCTGGTTACTTGAAGTCTCATTGCTCATTCGCTTTGCACAGGTGCTATTTGGAACAGAGAATCCCAAATAGCCAAGCCTCAAGAACGAGCTGCACATTGGGATCCTATTTCAAATCCTGATGCCCCAATATTTAAGCTCTCGCAGATCATTAATCTTTGTAAATACAGGCAGAGAGAATGGCGAGACCCAATTCTGGGAGATAGCTCCATTTCCCACCCCCAAGGTGATGCTCATACTCTCCGATATCCAATTGTTCCAACCTCACTCCAATAAAGGCACCCTCTCCAAAGTCTACTGGACACATGACCCTTTAAACAACTAATTTCCTTTTCAATGTGGATTTTCTGTTTTATTTTGTTTTTTAAAAAACAGATTCAGGCTCTGGTTTGAGATGCGGCTTGAAGGAAATGATCTGATGATGACAACAGTTGATCCTTCTGAAGAATTTTTGTACTGAAGGGGAGAGCCCTCACCACCCCATTAGCACGCAAGCCTGTTCCTTGTAAGTAGGAAATAAATGCATGAAACCACTAACTCAGACTGCCCTCGCCTACAACATAACTGAGACAGGAACTTCTGCTCACTAAGACCGAGAATTGAGAGCTTCCCACATGGTTAGAATCTGTCTCAGGTTTGATTCAATCAGCCAAAGTGACAATGCTGCACACAACTGTTAAACCAAGAGAGCCTCAATCCATGTAACAGCCTCAAGCAAGGCCAGAGGCCGACCCGCCCAGCAGCACTTCAACCTCAAAACCTCACTGTGCTGCCAAAGCCGGCAAAAAAAAGCCGGTATTACACGGAGTAGCAGCATTTCATTCATCCCTAGCAACACAGAGGTGGGGAGACTTGCATGCATTAGATGCTTGGAACTTCCCTGAATCAAAATGTGGGCTCACCTCCTCCTACACACTTCATGTGGAGACCCACCATGGGGCAACAGGTTCATTCCTGCTGTGGGATGTTTTCAAGAGCTTTGTTCTGTCTGACTTCAACTATCCCAAGAGACAGGGCTTCCCCACTCCCAGAGGGATTATTCCACAGTGTCTGGGATTGTCCTTTTTTACAGTGCTGGGTGTTTTCGGAGGAACAACCTGTCCAAAAGTCTTCCTCATCTTCCGTCTATGTTGTCGCTAGCTCTCTGTGCCACCCTAAACAAACCCGCTTCCTCCTTGGTGATGCTATACCCACCTCCTACTTCCGAGGTATTGGGTGTCCCCTTTTCTGTCGTAGCCAAACTACACTGATTGAGCTGTTTTAGGCTCTCCAGCATTGCTATCACCCCCGGTTGGAGCTGGGCAAGGAACACGGTGCTCATCAAGGCACTGTCCGGACGATGCTGTCAGTCTCTTGGACAGAGGGCAGAGAAAACAGGAACACAAGCGTGTGCACCTTGACGTACACGATTTAAACATGAATTTGATAGACCCCCTCCATAGTTAAGGCTCGAAATGGGTGCAGGCGCACAGCAGCTGTCCAACGCGACAGGCCGTGTCCGAAAGCAGCAACGCTGGTGCATCTAAGAAACCCCTGCAATTCTCTCACCTCCTGATGATTTTTACACAGACGGGTCAAATAGCCTGGCCTAAGGCAAGTGCGATTAGGCGACAGAGTCACCCGGCCAGGACTAGCAGTGCTTTCTTTGCCCAGGAGAGCAGAGCCTCCATAGGGACAGAAAATGGCAAGCTTCTGGCACCTGGTAGAGGAGAAAGAGAACGGGAAGGTGCTCGCCAAAGGCTAGAAACGGAAGAGGGAAAGGCAGGTGCAGAGAGAGAAATGAAAGACAACTCTAGCCACCAGGTTCTGTTTTTCCGGAGAGCGGAGCTCCATCTACGTCCCCCCCATCGGTGTTCCACACAACGCCACATCCCTGAGAGTGACAGAGCCCGCCGTCCAAGCCGTAGGGAACAAAGGAGACACCCGGAGAATTTAGGAAGCTCATAGGATCCCACCAGAACGGCAGCATGGCAGAGAAACAGCCACCACGTCCACAGAAATTCACTCTGTGTAACAGAGAAAAGGCTGCAATGGAGGCAATTGCACAGACTTCTAGGAGGCCTTCCCATGGGCTGAGTTAGGGCCCGTGTGCGTGCATTCCTATGGCACTGTTCACAAACAACCGGACTGCCAACCCCCGGCTTTTCAAATCTGAGTCAGACGGCCCAAAATCATGACATTGGCTTAAAAGCCCCAATACTTTTCAAAATAACCCCCGGTGGGTTCTTTTTATTCATCGTCTAGTGTCTGGGTCATGTTTTCAAGTGTCTCTCTGCAACCACGAGGCCTAGAAACTTACTTTTTTTAAAACAGATTGAAGCAGAGGTTCTCATGTGATCAGCTGCAGCTCCCCAAGAAACACCAAATGTGAGACTCACGTGAAAACGGTGAGAACGGGTCATGCTGGCTTAATAACCATAGAGCTGAGAATGTACAGGAAGGCAGAGCGCAGCACGAATAGAAAGGTGGGGAGGAAGAGAAAGGGAAAGACGGAGGAGGGAATAAGAGAGAAAAGGACAATAGCAGAAGCAATAAGGTAACGGATGCAGAGAGTAAAGGAGGGAGGCGGCAGCTGGCTGCAGGGAGGGAGAGTTCTGTCTCTTTGCTATGGTGTGTAATTAACTGCTCCATCACTTAGGGATGTAGACAATATGGTAAGTAGATACTGTGTGCTGTGCCACCCCCTGCCACTTCCAGCTCCCCAGCGGGCCCTGCCACCCGCAGCAGAGATGGCACTGACCAAACACAGCGCCAGAGGGCACAGAAGGGCAGCAGTTCAAGTCCCGGATCCTCCAGCCACGCCGTCTTGTCCCCCTGCAGTGGGCAGAGCGCCTATGTTTCTGGAGCGACCCAGCTATCTCAGCTCACCGCAGCCCCATGGGAACAGCCAGGCCAGATTTGAAAGAGACAGGCTGATTGAGCCGCCAATCAGGTTTCAGAGGGAGGATCAGCCGTAGCAGACGTATCAGTCGATGTGAACATTTAATCTGCTAACCCCTTGTGTCCTTTCTTTGGAGCCTGCAGCAAGTCGCCTGCCTCAGATGATCCTTGTCCAGAACAGGCCCTTACAGCCAGCACGGGAGGGATAGCGCAGCGCAGAGGAATGAATTATGCCCTTAAGGGGGCAGTGCACTCTTCTGCAGAGTCTGGAGCGAGGGACAATGCTGGTTATCAGGAGCACGGCTCGCCAGGGCATGCCTATGTCTGGAGCGGGCGTACTGCATGGAGCTGAGTGAAAGGACCAGAATGCACTTAATTCCACTCAATTTAACTCCATTTGCTTTTTCTCTTTTAATAAAATAAAAATATCGACTGCATTCAGCATAAGCGAGTTTCAAGCGTTTTCTGGCTGCTGCGAGAAACCGATAACGGGCTGTAATTCACCCGGCTGCGGGTGACGCATCTGGACAAGGAGGACGCAGGAAATACTGGGAAGTCACAGAAATCTTATCTTTCACTGCGCTGTTACAGACTGTCAGACACTCTGCAACGAGCCAGCTCGGGGGCTCCGGAAACGCCAGCCGGACACTCCAGGCCCTATTCAGGGCCCGGCAGTAGCACTCAGACGGTGGTAGTGATAGGAGCCATGCCAGACAGGGCCCTTCTTACACCGCCCAGCCATGGAAACCATTCTACACATACAAAAACAGACAGCTAATTTTAGGTGCCTTCACAGCGACTTCTCAGGCCGAGACGGCAGTCGTTCTACTGGAAAGGAAATGGATGGGGGAAGAATGTGCATCTTAGAATTAAACAAGAACCCGAGGAGAGAGAGACAGAGAGACGTTGACTCCACACATGGGATTGTTCTGCGCTTACAGCGTTGTCTAAAACAGGCCCAGAGCAAACTCCAAATGCAAACCAATCCAGGAGCCGCAGCTCGGTTCTGTCACCACAGTCCTGTGCTTCTCAGCGGGGCCCGATAGCTTACTTTATACCCTGCATATCCCTTCTCTGAGGCAGGACACCATCTCACCCAGAGAACCAACATTAACAAGTGCGGCCCCTCCTACCACGCCCTGTCCTCCAGCTGCCCCTTTTCTCCCCTATTGTAGCCCTATTCCCCAGGGATTTTCAAGCCACACCTGCAACACATCTCTTTTCTCCATGTGTAGTCTCTTAATTTCTCCCTCTGCTAGTCCTAGGTGGAGTATTTTATATTATACAGTGTTCTTCTGCAATCATTGGCTCGGTTCCCGAATTCTGTCATTATACACATCCATAATGCATTGTGATTAATCGAAAACCAATTCTACTCTGCCTGAAAATACCGCCTTTCATCAGAGAACCTCAGCACGCTTCACCAGTCCCACTCTGTCCCAAAGGGAGCCAGGGCTGGACTTTTAAGTAGGACATGCACCCACAAGCACAGACCACCACCACAACCACCCCTAACTGCTGTTTGTGCTATTCATCCCTAGCTCTCCGAGGGCTTTACAAAGGAGGGTAGTCTCACTCTCCCCATTGTACAGATGGGGAAACTGAGGCACAGCACTGTGACATGACTCACTCAGCCAGGCCAGTGGCAGAGCTGGGAACAGAACCCAGGCCTCCTGAGCCCCAGTCCTGTGTTCTGTCTACTGCACGATACTGCCTCCCATCCATCCCCTACGGACCAGGGCCTGAGGCAGTGCCCAGTGAATTCAATGGGAGCCTTTCCATTCATTTCAATGGGCTTTGGATCAGGCCCTAACATAAACAGCCAGTGGGGACGCGCCCAGCCTAGGGCCTTGTCTCATGCACAAACACAAGACAAACCCATTTCCCGCTCTGCCCCTCTGCGCACGGTCCAGGGTTTAACAGAGCAGCAATTCCGGGTGAAGGTCGCATTACCCCCATTTTACAGAAGGAGTAACTGAGGCACAGAGAGGTGAAGAGACTTGTCCAAGGCCATACGCTGAGGCAGCGGCAGAGATGGGAACAGAGCACAAGAGTCCCCTCTCACCGCCATCACCACCGGACCATGCAACATGTCGTACAGGTAATTACAGCGCTCTCCTAGGTTCCTAACATCACTGTTTCTGGCCCCTAGGCACTTCCAGCTCATAGCAGGGGATGCTGGCAGTCCAGCTACGGAGGGGGCCTGTGCCCAGCCACATTATCCCTGCCTCACAGTGCCGCCTACAGGGAGAGACTGGGACAGCTGACCAGGTATCCAAGGCTTCAGCCATCACTGGACTGGTACATTCAAACTGGGGACATTAGCAATCTCTACAGATAGGTACCTAACTTCAGCCAGGTCCCCCCACAGCACTGCTTCCTCTGCGCCCACAGGCCTCCCCTTCCACTGAACAATCCCTGCCCTAGTGCAGTCTTTCCATTCCAGAGCAGAGTCATGACTTGGCTCAGGCCAGACTGTGGGGGGGCCTCAGGCCAAATCTTGCCCATTTCCTGGGTGTTTTCCTGGTGAGTAATGCTTCCCCGTCGCATTCCCACAGTGGCTGCCGGCTTACACAGCATCACATCTCCTTATATGACTCGGGAAGTCGCCTGCCAGCAACTCAAAGCAACCAGAAAGCAATCGCTACCCTGAAAAAACAGGGGCTCTGCTCCCAGCCCCTCACACAGAGAGGGGACAGATGTTCTATAGCCCCTAAGCCACCCTGCTCACCTTTCTGCATGCCAAAGGATGGACCCGGGAGCCAGGGCAGCTGTAATGAGGGTCTACATACTCCCCCGAGCCCAGGGCAGCTATAATGAGCTCTCTCCATAAACCATATTCTCTATTGCAAGCGGTTGGTTGCCCCCAGCCTATGGTTGCAGTGGACTCACTTCCTGTCTGGTATGCTGAATGGGGAAGGGACCCAGGTGCATTCTTAGCCCAAGGCAGCTGTAGCAGGTTCCCGCCCAACTTAGTGTCAGACACAGGAAGTGACCCCAGGCCTGATGGGTGCAGGAGCCCCGGACTCTGCCCCCCTACCTCGTATGCTGCACAGAAAGGGATGTAAACAAATGTATATTAATACAGTACAGAAAGGGATCCCAATGCCCACGCGCTCAGTGCAGTCCCTCCCATGGCCGCCAGGTGGTGCGGCAGAAACACCAAAAACCAAAGCATCTCTGATTCAGGGAAACCGTCAGACAACAGCTCCTGCTTCTGGCTGGCGACAAGAGAGAGCAGAACTAGCACAGAAGCCGAAAGATTCAGCCTAGTTTCCAGTTCTGACACATTTGCACAATGGCCGGCGCCTGGCTAGCAGCGGAGCTGCATATTAAATGGATGGAGGTGGAAAGAAAACCCCACCAAAGATGATCAAGGGGCTGCAACACAGCTCCCATCAGAACCAGACCCCAGTTACTCCGGTAACCCCTCCTCCCCCCCTCAGCTCTTGATCTCAAGTCTGCAGCACCCTGGGAACACAACGGCCCTTTTCAATAAGCACAACCAGTCGAGACTATAGAAAAAGGCTCCATCTCCTCCAATGTATCATGCTGAACATAAAAACAGCCATGAATACACTAGGGAAATTCTTGTCCCTTGGCCGGGAAGGCAGCGATGATACAGACGCTGCTGTATTCATTTGACGGGGGGGATTTCACTACACAGAACAATGGAGAGGAATCACACACAGCTGAGTCATTCCACGGCTCGCCCGGAGAATACTCGGATCACTATTCAGTCTGGCATCTTTGCGTTCATCTAAATCATCTAACACACGATGTTGTGTTTTGCAAAAGTCTGTGTCTCAAACAAACACCACAATGGCTCCTGCTTCCCCCCAAGGAGCTACCAGGTATCCCTGTAACCCTGAACACACTTTCCTGTTTCATTCCAGGAAGCCAGCCTGGGTCTCAGGAAGGGCCGTGGGCAGCTGCTGTATGATGAGCCACCAGCACAAGGGCAGAATCCAACTCATGTCTCCTGACTCAGCTCTCCTCCGGCATCTTTTCCACACCCCCAGGCCTTTTTTAGTCTTGACACTGCAATGGTGCTGACTGAAGACGTAACTCGTGACTGTCTGGACAGAATGACAAGGTTTGGAGACACCAGTAGGCTTCCCATGCGTAAAGAGCCTCTCTTTTCTTTCCCTGGACAGCTTTCTCCTCTCCTTTGGGGCATTTTGAGAATCTCTGTCATTTTACGGCAGCTGGTCAGAACCTCCAAGGGACACAGGATGGAAGGGGCCACTTGAGATCAGGAACGCCCAGCTCATCCTGAAAGAGCGACACCATTTCGCTTCTCAGAAGCCTTCCCCTTGTAAGCAAGCAAGGGCCAAGTCAACCCTGAGAAACAAAGCAGCCTGGGGCAGTTGTTTTTTCCAGGGCTTCGCCCCTCAGCAGTCAGAGGTCACTGGACAGAAGCACACGCCTCACACAGGCACAGAAAAAAAAAATCAGTTCTCTGCATAACTCACCAACATGGCAACCTAAGCACCTGACCCATTCCAGGACTCCAAACCTTCACTAACACACATGAAAAACCCTGGAATCTGATCTCTTCCCTGCATGACTGCACCTCTCCACTCCTGTAGACTTCATCCTCAGGCAGACCGGTAACCCATCCACCCTCCTGCCCTTAGGGTTTCTAGCACTGTGGGAATGAGGAAGGAAACCCGGGCAGCTGACTGAGGTGCCAGACTCAGCTGGGATGTGCTTTATCCCCAGGACCATGCACCCACTGCCACGGCCCAGGCAAAGATGCTGAGGGGAGCAGCCCTGGACCTCGTCAGCAAAGCAGAGCAGAGCCCCTCTGGCTTGGCTTCTAAATATCTCAGTAGGCTGCAGTAACTAAACATGAGTAAAGGCAAACACCGCACCTTCCCAGCAACTGTCATTAGAAACAGGTAAACAATGGAGCAGTCAGTCAGAGGTAGCAAGACAAAGAGACACCTCCATGAACAAGAGACAAAGCACCCTTGGAAAAGGCAGTCACAGTCACAGTCACAGTCACACACACACACACACACACACACACAGCAGCAAACCATCTGGCATAAACACAGGCTCTCTCTGACACACACACTACACCCTCCTGCAAGCAGAGACAGGACTGTGAGCCATTCCAAGGCACACGAGCCATCACCACCCCTGGCACCCATACTGGGAGTTAGAGGAAAGAAAATTAAGAGAACAAAGCTGACATTCCCTACGATCTATGTTGTTAAACGGGAGATGAGCAGACCCCGGCGAGCGCTTCCCTTGGGGCCTGCTAGTCTGGCAACTACCCACCAGTGCATTCTCTTTGAAATTCCTTTTACTGCAGGTGAATCACCAATTCCTACATGCACAGACAAAAATTCTGTCTTCCTCCACTTATGTCACCACCTAACAAACACGAAGGAAAGAGCGCAAAGGAGCAAGGTGTGGCCTACCTCCATCTCCAGATGCGTTCTCCTGGCAGCCTTACCTACACTGCAATAAATGCCTAACAAACACATTTGCTTCCCCCAGTTCTGTCCAAGTGACAGCACCAACACTGAAACACTTGTGCCATTAAGGTGCCAGAGACCACCGTGTGGTGCAGTCCTGCTCTGAGCCATGTTAGATGACAGAGTGCAGAATACCTGGAGGCCTCACCATGCTAGCATTCTCATCATCGCTACAACTGCCTGAGCCAAAGCTACAGGCAGCAAAGCAAATTTTGGGAGGGAGGAGGGGAAGAGGGGGAAGGATTTTCCCAGCATAGATGGGAATTATGCACCTCGGTGCAGTGACCTTGCAGAACCAGGGCTCAAATGCAGACTCTCTTTCAGACTCTTGGCCCGGCAGTAACTGCGGGCTTTTGTGACACCATGATGCTTCTCACAACTTTTCGCACTTCTCAGCAAAAACCCGAGCTGCAAGGCGTTCACTCGCGACTCGCCCCCCACTCTCTTTCTGGTTGCTGCTTTAGGTAGCGCTGGGCAGAGTTTCCCTGTGGCAGGAGCAGAGGAAAAACGGTTTCAGGAGGCACCAGCCATTTTTTACTAACCGCTTACAAGCTTTTAAACGGAATGTTCCGCTCCACTGCGAGACCATTGGGAGTGAATGTTTAACTGCAAGGATCCCTACCCAGGGCCAGCTGAAGGGCTGAAGTTCCACCAGCAAAGGCCAACCAGACAGAAAGCAAAACACCCTCCGACAGGAGGAAATATTTCAAAGCACCACACAGGGAATTCTTCCTCCCACAAGTCTGACCAGCCCACCATGCTCTGAACTGAGCAGCAACGGTCAGCCCTCGGGACATTAAGAGCTAAACCTGCCAGCTGTCCAACAGGCAGTTAACATTAAAAAAAAAAAACCTGAACTCAGAGGAACTCTGGCAGGGAAGTTCCTGGAAATAAGGACTGACCCGCTTAGCATCAATTCCTCTTTTCAACAGGTGCTTGGCACCAAAATAATGATTATATTTTTAAAAGACTTCCCTTTCCAACATGAAACTGACCAGTCTAGACACACACAAACTGCAGTGCCTTAACCACAGGTGCAATGTTGCATTGGTTTAACTACATCACTGCAACATCCCACCTTAATTAAGCCAGTGCAACTCTGGGAACACCCACACTTCGAACTAGAGCTGAAACTTCCAGCTCGAGGAGACACATGTGCTAGCTCTTATCGGGCTAGTGCACTAAATATAGAAGTGGAGCCAGGGCAGCGTGAGCAGAGGGAGGGCTGGCTGCCCAAATACAATGCCATCCGAGACTCTAGACACATGCTCTGGTTGCCAGCTCTTCCCAACACTCACACCGCAGCGGCCACACTTCGGTTTTTAGCATGCTAGCTCAGAGTGCAGCTCTCTCTCCTCAAGCTGGAAATGGAGACGCACAAGAGAAATATGAAGGAAAGTGTAGGGATGGAATAAGCTAAAAACTCTAATAAGCAGGGATGGAAAGCTAAAAACAGACATCAAGAAGGCTGAGATGTTTGATACCTATTTTGCTTCAGTCTTCAATAAAAAAAAAATTCATGGTGACCAGATATTTAACACAACTATTAGGGGGAAGGAATAGGTTAAAGAATATTTAGATGCATTCAAGTTGGCAGGGTCTGATGAAATTCATCCTAGGGTGCATAAGGAACTAGCTAAAGCAATCTTAGAACTCTTAGCAATTATCTTCAAGAACTCATGGAGGACGGGTGAGGTCCCAGAGGGCTGGAGAAGGGCAAAAACAGAACCTAGCTTTTAAAAGAGGAACAAAGAGGATCTGGGGAATTATAGACTAGTCAGCATAACTTCAATCCCGGACAGATACCGGAACAAATTATTAAACCATCAATTTGTAAGCACCTAGAGGACAATAGTGTTATAAGGAATAGCCAGCATGGATTTGTCAAGAACAGATCATGCTGAACTGACCTAATTTCCCTCTTTGACAGCATTACTGGCCTAGTGGAGAGGGGAAACCACTAGATGTGACATATCTTCATGTCAGTAAGGCTTCTGACACAGTCCCACATTACTTTCTCATAAGCAAACGAGGGAAATGTGATCTAGATGAAATTACTATAAGGTGGGTGTAAAACTGGTGGAAAGGGTAGTTATCAATGGTTTGCTGTCAAACTGGGAGGGTGTATTTAGTGGGGTTCCACAGGGGGGTCAGTCCTGGGTCCAGGACTAGTCAATATTTTCATTAATGACTTGGATAATAGAATGGAGAGTACGCTTATAAAATCTGTGGACACAAAGCTGGAAGGTGTTGCAAGCACTCTGGAGGACAGGATTAGACTTCAAAACAACCTTGACAAATTGGAGACTTGGTCTGAATTCAGCAAAATCAAATTCAATAAAGATAAGTGCAAAGTACTTCACTTAGGAACAAAAAAAATCAAATGCACAACTCAGAATGGGGACTAACTGGCTAGGCAGTAGTGCTGCTGAAAAGGATCTGCGGGTTGTAATGGATTGCAAATTGACCATGGGTCAATACGTGATGCAGCTGCGAAAAAGGCAAACATCATTCTGGGGTGTATTAACCGCAGTGTCGGAGGTAAGACACGGGAGGTCATTGTCCCACTCTGCTTGGTACTGGTGAGTGCTGTGTCCAACTCCCGGCAACACACTTTAGGAAAGATGTGGACAAATTGGAGAGCGGCCAGAGGAGGGCAACAAAAATGATAAAAGGCTTAGAAAACCTGACCTCTGAGGAAAGGTTAAAAACAAAAACAAAAAACTGGTCATGTTTAGTCTTGAGAAAAGAAGAGCTGATAACAGTCTTCAAATATGTTAAAGGCTGTGACACAGAGGATGGGGATCAATTGTTCTCTGTGTCCACTGAGGGTAGGACAAAAAGTAATGGGCTTAATCTGTAGCTCAGGAGATGTAGGTTAGATATTAGGAAAATTAGTTAAGCTCTGGGACAGGCTTCCAAGGGAGGCTGTGGAATCCGCACACTGGCAGTTTTTAAGAACAGGTTGGACAAACACCTGTCAGGGACGATCTAGGTTTACTTGGTCCTGCTTCAGTGCAGGGGGATGGACGACTTCTCGAGGTCCCTTCCAGCCCCACTTTTCTATTGCTCTAACCCTTACTAGTGAGACAGAGACGTCTCAGGGGGCAAGAGGTCTGGAGCACTGGGAGACTGGGGCACAGAGGCAGCTCGCTCCCAGGGTAGGGCAAAGGGATTCCTGTGGGACAGATTCCTGGTGGCTGTTACCCCCTGGGCTGGACCTGAAATGAAGCAATAAGTGAAACTGATTTCTGCATGATGGTGTAACAACAAGTCAGCAATGTCTTTCCCCCACATTCCTCTAGCTGCCACAATTCCGGCTAACCTTCCAGAGCACACCTGTGTGAGACCAGCCCCCCCCCCCCCCCCCATAAAAAGCCAGTACAGGGCTAATCTGAGCCACAAAGGGATGTGGAAGGACAGGGTTGCAGCAGAGGGCAATGAGGTTCACCTTGCTGCTGGAAAGAAAGGGAAGGCAGGCGGCCCAGGGCTGGAGAGATAAAATGGTTTGTGTTAAAGCTGGAAACAAACATTATTCCTGATGATTTTCATTCCACAAAGCAAACAGCAAAGCTGAGCCGCCACCTGGACACGGCTTAATCATTCTCTAAAAACAAAACTTGCCGTTAACCCTTCATCTGACCACGCTGGCAGCAATGGTGCTGGACAGCTAGAGCAGACAAGGGCGCTCGCGCGGCTCCTGGGAAGGAGACAGTGTCAAGAGCAGGAGGGATTTCTACCCTGGGCAGATATCGGCTTGTACAGTATTTAATCCCAGCGACACCTGTGTCCTGTCTCATGCCAATAGGTCGACTGGGCCGAAGTGCCTGGCCTTTGTCTGGCCACCCTGGAAATGCATCATACTGGCCATCACGGCCAGCGCTTAAAGTGGTCTAGAAAAAAGTGGGAGGTCTCTCTTAAGCTGGAGCAACCGCTTTGGTAAGAGAGTGAGTAAAGTCCACCCTTCCGCAACCCGGCTTGATTTAAAAGAACCGCTGCTGGTCCTGTGACCCTTTGCGACCCCCACACCCTTTAAGCACTGCCCACTGCAACTTCCATCTCAACGTCTCCTCCCTGCTCTCTACAGACCGAGTGGGAACTGTTTGCTCTGTTAGGGTAGGTGCTGTATGGCAGAATCCTGCTCTAAAGACCTTCCAGTCTAAAGGACACAATACAAAAGAAAGGCAAGGGGGAAGGTATCCGACACGCGAGCAGAGGCGTCAGGACGACTGGCACGTGCGGCGTTTTGTTTGTGGTACACACACAGATGCCCTTGGTGAGCTCTTTGTGGAAGGGGCCCATGGCAGATGTGGCTGGGACTTGCAGGAAGAGGGGTGTGGCCTGGTGTAGCAGCTCAAGAAGGGTGTTCCGGGAACAGCGTGGAGAGGGCCAGGGGACAGTCCTGCTGGCCACTCTTTCAGGACAGCCAGAATATTCGCAATCAGGGCTGGCAGCTGAGGCCTCCAGCAAGGGAATTTAGTAAGACAAGGGTTCTACTTATCTGGGATGCACGGGGCTAAGAGGAGGAGAAATCCCTAAGCACATGAGCGAGGATTTCCAGTTGAGAGATTTATGGGAATGTGAAATCCAGACTGGAGCTGCCTGGATGGTCCTGTTCTTTAACTTGTGACCTCACAGAGACAGGGGCCAGGAGCCTGAAAAGTGGGAAGGATTGGCCAGACAAGCTTCTGAAAATAAGCTTTGGAAACAGGTTGTATTTCCTATTCTACCCAGAGAACATATAACCAGGCAGCACCTGTAACAGGCCATGCAGCCGGAGAGAGCTCACTGATGCCCATAGCTTAGCTTGCCACACAGAGCAGCATGGCTGGCCACGGGATAGTAGGAGCCACTACAAATCCACCCGCCTTCCCAGCGGCTTGGAAAGGAAGAGGAGGATTCTGCCCATTAGCATGCGGGGCTGTGAATGGCTGCACCGCCCAACCGCTTCCAGAAGTCCCCACTGGGGACGCACCATTCCCCCTTGGGGGTCTCTGCAGTTACAGCTGCAATACGTCCTTCTCTTCCCCCGGAAGGCGCCGATCCTCGCAGTACAAGGATGACTCTCCCTGCAGACAGCTGCTCAGCTCTCAGAGCGCTTTCCCCTTAGTCAGACCTCTCACGAGTGACCCCCACAGCCACAGGAAGTGTTAAAATAACTTGGCAGGGCCCGGTTTTCCTTATCGAGAGCAACACAAAGGGAACTCTTCCAAAGGCATGTCGGGAAAATCCACCCAGGCCCCAGCACCCTGCAGCTTGTAAACTGGAGTGCCCACACGAGAGGAGCCAACATCCCCCAAGGCGCCAGGAAGCTGCTCAAACCTCCTTTTCTCGGGGAAACTTGCTTTTCCGTGACCTAGATTCTTTGGGCTTCCAAGCGGCTGTCTCAGCATTGGCAGTGCCATGACAGACAGGGTGCAAGTACAGACCCCAGAGCCAGCATGCTTCATCCACAGGCCCTTTCCTTTCAGAGCTTAACGTCTTTGGTGCCCGAGGGGAGCCACTGGGAAAACATTCTGCAAGTGAAACGTCAGTCACTGCCCAAAGACCTCTAAGTGCCCACCCTGCCTTGGCACAGCAGCGCCCCCCCCCCCCCCCCCGGGCCTCACATCCAACATAGAGAGCGTCTCCAGGATCCCTGCATACGGCTTGCATCTCTCCCAAGCCAGGACTTGGGTCATTTTCTCTCGGATTGCAAAGGCCTTGCAAACTGTTCCTAGCCACCAGCGCTGCACCATCCCGGATTACCACACAGGAGTTAGGAGAAATACAAGACGGTCATCTCACTTTGGGTCCCCTCTGAAATCGCATGGGCCTCAACCCTCACCCTCCAGCGTGAAATGTAACGGTCTGCGCTATACAGGAATCCAGGCTTGATGAGCAAATGGTCCCTTTCTGGACTCAAACTATGAATCTATGAGCTCTGCACCACCCCAGATTACCACGCAGACCCATTAGATTTCTGCCGATGCAGGAGCTCAGTCTTTATTTTTGTATCTCCCAAGCCTCCGCTTCTTCCTTAGATCTGACAATGCTGGAGCTGGCAGGAAGTCACGCGGTATGTCTGCCCATCAAATAGTGTCAAGGAACTCCTGGCTATTCATCTCCATCTACTCCCTGGAATCACAAAGAAAGGTCAGGGGAAGTTGGCTTCCAACCCAATGAACTGAGCAGAGGAGGAGGGGGAGACCTCTGTGCACACAGGGATACAGAGGAAGAAGCAGGTTGAGAAAAAGAGACAGCAAAGAAGTGAGAGAGCTCTGGACCCAGAGGGAGAGAGAGGGAGATGTGGAGTGACAGAGAGAGGAGGAGGGAGGGCTGGATGCAGACAGTAATACAGAGATGCAGGATGACAGTGAGCAAGAAGAGGAGAGAACATGCTGAGGAGGAGGAGGAGGAGTACAGCAAGATGCACGCTCTGGGGGAGAGAAAGGGTGAAGGAGCTCGGGATGCACAGAGGAATACAGAAAAATGCAGGCTGATGGGGGAGGGAAGGGCAATGCCAGAATCTGGAGACAAGAGGGACGCAGACTGACAGGGAATTAATTAAGTTCCGAGAAAGCGGCAGCAAAGTCTGATCCTTTGTGTGGCTCTCAGAGGCCTCGATCTCCAGAAACTAATCGCAGCTTTCACCAGAGCTTTGAAAGCTGCCAGCTGGGGGGGGTCTCTGTGGAAGGCAGGAGGTCTGAGACTAGCCACTTGTACTATTTTCAATGCTTCAGCATAGCTCCTCCTGCCTCAATTAACTGAGTTTACGATAATAATGCTCCCACTTGTGGGGTTTGTGAGCTCATCCGTCCTGCTGAGCAAAAAAGCACCCACAGGAAGCTGCACTGAGCACCCACTTGCACAAGGCCGTGCCACACACAGGTGCACAATACACACCAGGCACCCACAGCCAGCTCTCCTAGTGCTCCTGCTACTGTGGTTAGCTCAGTATCTCTCCTGGAGGAGGGGAAAGGAGGAAGCACGGGACTTTTCCAGAGGCACCTCCCATCTTTTCAATCCACACTGTAATAAAGATATTACTACTTAGCATTTATATAGCACCTGGGCTTCAAAACACCATGCAGATATTGGCCAATTAATCCCCACCAGGCCCCTGCCAGGCCCAGATGGAAAAAAAAATGATGCAAAAGTAGAGAAGTGACTTGGTCACAGCCACAGAGGGAGCCAGGGCCGGAGCCAGGGTTAGAACGTGCTCAGAATATTAGCCCAAGCCTCCGAATATTAGCACAGACAGATCACCACCAGGTTCAGTTAACAGCCCCCTTGCTGGACTCTGCTGCTTCCGCCATGCGGCTAGCTAAGATGGGGAAACTGATCCAAACTCAGCCCAAAGAATCCCGGTTCCCATCCAGGTCCAGAACCGCACATTCAGGTCAAACAAAAGAGAGAAAATGGGTGCCTCCTCGAATCCCCTTCTGGCCTACCAAGGACCTTCACATTGGAGGGTCCTATCTGAACTGTTCCATGACTGACCCAATGAGCATCGTAATCCCCCTTGTCTTGGGGGAGAACAAGCAAGACCCCCTTCTTGAGGACAGGGCTTTGGAGATCCAATCCAGACCTCTGCACTCTGGCTGCCAGGAGCAGGTAGACTTGAGGAATCTCAAAGAAAGACAGTCCCACCTTCACTTGTTCCCTCTCTATCCTCCCTCCACCCCAACAGGGTTGAATGAACTGGCAAGGAATGTCAGGCCTCTTCCCTCTCTCCCCATGCTGTCGGGGCAGCGTCTCTCAATGCAGGATCTTCAGAGGTCGCCCAGAGCCAGGCTTTCCACGGCAGCTTAGGAAACAGGAAAACCAGGAGAAAAGAGCGAGGCTGCTTGAATCAAACCCCTTTTCTCCTGGCTAACAAAAGGCCTGGTGTCTGCACAAACAGGCCTGTTATTCTAACGCCGACCAAAGGCTTCTTGGCAGCGAAAGAAATATGAAAATGTTAGGCTTGTGGGAACTATCTGCACTTTGTTTTGGGTGCGTTTGCTCCTTTGTATATTTATACTGCGCTCCACACAGGAAGCCCACTTCAGCCAGAACACACAGGGCACTTCGGCGAGTCAAAAATCACTTCTGCCTCTCTGCAAAAGTACGCTGCCCTGCAACAACTGTTTGTGCTGGTGACCCTGTCTGGGAAAGGGCTTTACCCTCCTCCAGCTCCATCAGAACCTTCTCCCCTTGCCCACCTCTCAGACAAGAGGGCAGCACTTGCAGTTGGTTTGGCAACACTGGTGCAATGTAACAAGTGAAGAGAGTGTGTGTGCGCCTGCGTGTGCTTACGTGTGTTTTTAAGGGACCTACCAACAAAGGACAGCTGACAGGCATAACAGGCAGAACATCATTAACTCCATCACTGCCCTTCCACCAGCTCCAACTGTGAATCCTAAAACTGGGACCGAGCAGAAGGTTTGATCTTCAAGTGAAGGGTAGAGCAACTTGTGGGAGAATTCACAACATACATGAAACCTGTTCAGGATGCAAGATGTGCTAAGCGTCAACCTGAAAGGGAGGTCAAAAGAGACGTACACACTCCAGTGGGCTCTTGTTTTCCCTTACTAATAAATTGGAAGCATCCATAAAACCTTGAGCTGTGATCTCATTAGACCTCACAAGCTAAGCAGTGTCCAACCTGGTTACTACTTCGATGGGAGACCTGCAGGAAGAGGCTGGTGATTTATTAGGAGGCACTATTCCCTTTGAGTCAGTACTGAACCAATAGGCTAGCAAAGAGCACTGGAATCACAAAAGAAAGCAGGCTACTCTTGGAAGAGCAGGTGTCAAAACTTGAAGGCCTGGCCAAACTGTTGCATCTGTTACTGATTGGAATGTTGTGCTCTTCTTCACTTCAGGTATGTCTACACTGTGCACTAAGCCTGGACTGCGACTTGGGTTTGAGCCCAAGCCCCATTCTATCCACACACAAATCAGTCTAACTCAGGTCAGCAAACAATCAGGATCCATGTTTTAGGACTGGTTGGGGGGGGTGGGTCAGAGCCTGAGTCCCACCGGGACTGGAGTCCAAGCCCCGTCATTTTGCAGTGTGGACACAGGTCAAGCCGCAGACGCGAGTCAGAAGGTCTGCGCAGCGCTGTAGGTACGCACCAGCATGGCTGTGGGACCCAGGTCCAGCAATTGTAACCCCGGGTTCGCAAAGCAGTGTGGACACTCAAACACGGGCTTGGAGTCAATGAGTCCACAAGGCCAGGTCCCACAGGCCAAGGCTTAGTGTGCAGTGTAGATCTACCCTTCGTGTCCTACACTGGTGTGTGGCGACACTGTTAAACAGCTGCTGCGTCCCAGAGGTAGGCAAAGCCAGTCCTGTCAACACAGTACATAACAGCTTTGGCTTGAAAAAGGGTTGTTTAAATGCCAGGCATCAGCACATTTGGCATCTGCCTGATAGATGCCAGTTAAAGGTTCAGACTCTTGCATCATCTCGGACTGAAATGGAAAGTCCTGTTCTTGCCACACTTGTTCTCCGGGAGCAGAAACGTGCCCCCTTTGTTTGAGCATGTGCTGCTAAGCTTGAGCTTCACTTATTACTTCACAGCAAATTTTCAACTGTATTGAATCTCCAGCGGGTACAGTCCGCTCCTCTCTGAACCAGGCCTTGAAGTGTCATGGCAGCGAGGAATTTGAGATTAAAAAATAAATAAAAAGGGCTGAAATCTCTGTTCCCTGGAGAGCCCTCTCCCGCAGCGAAACTTAATCCCCATTAAAAAACAAATTAAATAATCTAGTTGCTAACATTTCCCTGCCTGTTTTGTCCGAGCACCAGGGCAGCATCATTCATCAGAGCGGCACCGGCTGATCCAGTCCCCCTAGCCCAGAACATGGCACATTCCTGCAGGGCTCAGTCAGACCCTTCCAGGATGCGCACATCCTCCCCACCTGGAGCATTTATACCAGGGATCCGGAGTATCACCAAGGTTTGTCTGGAACCCAGACACCGTGAGCACCTTGCCAGGAACACAGGAGCCTGCAGAGTGCTGTCATGGCAGCACGTTCACACCTTCCAGGGCCTGTGAAGGATGGAAATTAACCCACACAATGCTGGCTAAACCGTAATAAAAGCTCAAAGTCACTCTCAGATTTCAGTTTCGTTTGGACAGGTGCCCCTCCACCTGCATCCAAGACCCCCTCACTTTATCATCTCCCCGCAAAAAAGAGAACACCCAGTGTGGTACAGGCGACATCTGTTAGATTCGGTCCAAAATACCAGACACCAAGCAAGTGACTCAGCTCCTTCCTCAGTCACGTGAGGTGAATTTTTCCTGCATCAACTATTTGTCCTGTTTTTACACAAAAGGCGCTCAGATACTACGGTAAGGGGTGACAGCAAGCAACTGAGCAGACAGCCAGCCAGGATACGGCAGGTGCACGTCCCCGGTGCTGATGGGCATCGGCATCCGTCGCGCTGCAGCAAACAGTCGAATTCACGCTTCTCTCTCTCCTGCTCTTCCCCAATCAGAATGCTAGATGGGGGTTACACTCAACAGTCCTGCATAACACCCAATCCCACCAGTACACAATGCTGGGGCAGAACGAGCCGGAATTGCGGGCCATGTTTCAGAGAAAAAAAGGCCCCACCCAGTGTTGGCTTGGAGAGATCTCCAGCTCAGACCTCTTATCACTCGCAGGCACCTTGGGTGGCTCAAATGCAGCCCCAGGACCAGCGCTCCTAGTCGAGGAAGCTATCACATGACGGGCCCAAAGTAAACACTGACGGGAACACCAGACGCAGGGGAGATGGCCCAACCTGCTCCCTGCCATTCTCTTTTCCCCTTCTCCCCTCCCCATTTGCCAGGCACTCTGCTAGCATCACCACTCCCTTTCTGGGGCTTTCAGTGGCTGAATTCAGTGCCACGTCAGAATGCAACTTCTCGCTGCGTGTCAGGAGCAGAGTGGCCCAGACAGACAGGATTCCACGCTCCCTTTTCCCCCCTCCACTAAGGCATTAAGACAAAGAAAAAGTTTTTCACAGAAGAAACGGAATGGGTGACTCAGTTCAACTCCCAAGAGGTTACTGCAGCATATACTGCCTACGACGTTCAACTGCTTCAACCAGCCTACTGGTCAATGCCCAAATGCTGAGGCTTCCACCGCTTCCCTTTATTCTGCAATCGGATAGATCTTCCTGTTACAGCTATTAGCAGACCCAGGAACACCCTCCTCATGCTGGATTCACAATTCCCCCATTTCCACACTCTCAGAATGAGCAAGAGACTCCTAAGAAACCTCGGCGCTCCAAATCAGAGCCATGTACAATAGCAGCCACGTGGCCTGCCCGTCATATTGCTAGGCTCGCTTGCAGCCAGGACATGTAAGACTAAACAGTGCTATTGTCACCCATTATCCCGAGCCTTGAGCATGACACACAACTGAGGCCTATCACAGGAGGGCCACTTCTGGAAGGTCAGCTTTGAGCAGATGAGTTGCTGGAAACAAGAGGCGCAAGTCCAACCAAGTAGTTGTTTGGTGAGAGTAGCTGACATTATTGTTGGCCCAATGGATAGAGCACCAGACTGGGTCTCAGGAGACCTCGGTTCTATTCCCAGCTCTGCCATTGGCCTGCTGGGTGACCTCGAGCAAGTGAATTCGTGGCTTTGTGCCTCAGTTTCTCCTTCTGTAAAATGGGGGTAATGATACTTATCTCCTTTGGCCAGGTGCTCCGAGATCTGCTGGTCTAGGTATTATTATTCTCTCTCTCCAGAGAGATGGATCTGGGGGAAAGCAGGATTCTGCAGTGCCTGACAACTAGGCTTGTAAAGGAGACACCATGTTGAACATATGGTGCTGTCACCAGAGAACAGATGGGGGGTTTCATCACCCATGACTTCAAAGCGATGACAGCAGATTCATCCCGGAACCCTGAATGACAGAGGGGAGCTGCTACTGGCCCCCTCCAGCATCACTCCAAGCATTTGGCAGTCTCCTCTTCCGGGTTACCGAGGACACCTAAACAGAGCGAGTGACTCTCATCAGGAACTACCAGTTATCTTTCTGACCCCTCTCCAGCGCTACAAGGCACAGACTGAAAGCGGCAGATTGGCAGAGACACAGGGACACATTTTATATAAGAATTCTTTTGTCACTGAAATCACCCCTCCGGGAGGGAGGAGGAAGAGAAGAACAGCTCTCGCTCTGAAGAACATGCAGGTTCGACTGTGACCTTAGATCCCACTCAGGCAAAGGATAAAAAGTGCCGTGCAAGGGGACCTGAAGAGGAGAGATGGAGCCTTTCACCTCTCAGTCCTCGGGTCAAATCCAGCTTGTGGCAACAAAGTCATGACCATCTGCAGGCTGTTTGGTGGCTTCTGTGAAACTGGCTCAGGGGTCTCAAGCCAATCTAGTGGACGAGATCCCAGTTACAACACAAACCAGCACCAATGCCTCCCTTTGCTATCAGCCTCACCAGAGGCGGATTAGGGGTTTGTGGGGCTCTGGGCCAGAACAAGTTGGGGCCCCTCCCCACCCCTTCCACCTGCAGTCCCCCCCGGCCGGCACTCCTGCTGGGGAGTGGGGTCAGGGCATGGGAGCTTCCCCTGCACGCCCAACACTCCTGCTGGGGAACTGGGTCAGGGTGCAGGGTAGGTGGACGGGCGAAGTGGGTCAGGGTGCGGGAGCCCACCCAATTGGCCAGGGGTCCCCAGATACAAGCCCCATTTACCCAGTGACTAATCCACCACTGGCCTCAGCAGAGAGAGAGAGGGGGCTGAGCAGGTCACAGAGACCATTACACCTCCATCCAAGAGATGGTCCCCTCCAGGACAGGATGAAGCACACTGGTAGGGGAGCCTTGTACGCATTGTAGACGGGCGGCAGTCTCCATGCAATGTCATTCTGGCAACTTTTACAAACACTAAAAGTTTGGACTGTCAGTGCTCTTCAGCTGTCCCCAGTGCCAGCCCCATCGCTGCTCAGGTGTGAGTGGATTGCGTATGTGCTCACCCCAGTATGACCCTAATTCCACCCTTGGGTGGCTAGTCGTGGAGAAAAATCAGAAACTTTCCTGGCCCAGCAACTGCCACCCACCACCCTGGGCCTGTCCGTCTGTGGATGACGGACTAAGTGAGGAAGTTATTCGGACAATTCCCAAGGCATGTTGGGTAAAGCCGGGAAGGTGCCTGTTTACATTTGGCTGCCAGCAAGCCACAAGCTTCTGAGAAAGTGAAACTGCTGCTTGTGACATCGGAGATAAAAGTAACCCTGTAATAAATTCGTAGTCAGCCTCCCTGAGCGAAGTCTGTGGCGTTAGTCACCTTGGGGCAGCGTCAATCTGCTGCGCTGGGAAATCTGAGACAGGACGTTTTCAGGGAAGGCTCCTTGACCTACACATTAACCAATCCACTCTCCAAAACAGCCTCCAGTCTGAGAGCAAACAAGGCTATTAAAGGAAAACCTGTTTCCTCTGGCCCCCTGTTCCAACAAGGGAAGGAAACAGGACACTGCAGGCTCAGAGGGACAGCCCATCTCTCCTCCCAGGCACAGAAGGCTGACAGCTGGATGCATTTCAAAAAGCACCAAATCCAAACAGCTAACCCAGGGGAAACTGCAAGGGCTGCTGGGGCAAAGGGCTCATCCCAGTTCTGCATGACTCCGAGATGTCAAGGAACAGGCATCCATCGTCCCCAGCGGGGTGGGAATGGAGCCACTCTTCAATAAGGGAGCTGGCAGTGCCACTACCTCCTGGATTTCTCCAGGCCAGGCAGCCCCTGGGTCTCAGGGGAGAGGGGAAGCGTTCCAGCCCTTTGCTCAAACTCTGCATCACCGAGAGCTGCGCTGGCAACTTGCCCGGGGTCAGGGAACTGCACTCACGGACATTTACATATGAAATGCTCCCAACCCCAATATCCGCTGCTGCTTGTACCTCCCTGGCAGATGAATAGAGATGGTGGAGCTCACCAGCAATAAAAACTTGCTTTTCACCAGCTTTGTCCCAACTCTGCAGCTACAGGCAGAGGCCGAGGGCTGCGTTTCAGCACAATGGGAGCATTTGGTCACTGAGCACCCAGGCACTACAGCCAACACCTCGATACCATGGCGATGGGTGCGTTACAAATGTCTGGGAGTAGACAGACAGGCAGACTCTGGGTACTAACAACCAAAATAACTACAGTAAGACAAGTACGTGTCTGTATCTGTCCTCTTAGGTATTTCTAAGGGCCCCATCACCATGGCACCTGAATACAGAACAACAACAAAGCACTGAGCACAACCACAAAGGAAATTCTTTCACTTTCCTAATGGATTCTTTATAGTCATCCTTTATTCTTCACCTCCTCCTCTCAGCCTTTGTGGGGCTCTTCATATCTACCTGTTCCTCAAACTGGCATTAACGTCTCTAGAGGATGACGGGAGAACAAGGCACAGTAGTGATTATGGTGCGTTTGTTACCCTCCTGGGAGCAGGGCTGGGCAGACACTACACACGAAACAGGCAGACGCTTGTTGGAATAAGAACTCCAGATCTGCTCTGTGCAGGATTCTTGACCCTTTTTCTTTCCGCGCGTACAAGCACATTTTGGTTTGCAAAAGCGAGGTTTGTGGAAAGAGGAAAGCGTGGTGCATTCCTGTGCAGACGTGAATCTGCGCCGCTGCTCACACATGAAGCATTAGTACAGTTACCTTGAAAACTTCCTGCGGATTTGGGAGTCATCTGATCAAGGAGCTGAAATACTGTGGGACCTTGGTGATCAATCATGCTGCCTGAATAGCGAATATTCAAAACAGCAGTCTTGCAGAGTAGTTTGTGAGCGGCCCAGAGGCTGAATTATGTCTGTGAAACAGCTGACTACTTCTCAGCAGCCAACGAATTTGTTTAAAAAAAGTTTTTGTTTTTTTTTAAATCTATGTTCGCATGCAATTCTCCCACACAAATGGGTTAAATTTGACAAATCAATTGTATGTTTCGCCCTGCTCTAATCAGGAAACGGGGAACAAGATCTGAGGATCAGAGCGTGTTTAGCGGTGAGCCCCGGAACAAGGCTGGAAACACATGACCCGGGTACCCGCAACAACTTGCTGACGTGAGCTCAGCCGAAGCGTCCTCGACTTCTCATTCTGCGCCGTGCTCCAAGAACAGGCTGCAAGGTTCTACGGGACCATGCTCCAATGAAACAAACTGGAAGGGCCTTGGATAGAAGTAACCTGACAGAGGCCTGATCTTCCCCCAAAACTCAGCAGGAACCCCACTACCTTTCCCAACTCTATTCCGCAGCTCAGAGGTAGCACCAGCCAGGCTTGGGAGAAGGGGAGAGGCTCAGTAACCACCCCCCCCCCCCCACACACACACACACACACTCCCGAAAGAATGACCTAAGAACTCAAGGCAGCCAGCTGAAGCCGACAGCAAGGCAGCACCCTGGCCCAGCCCAACGCCCATTTCTGCTACAGCTGCTTAAGCGCTAAAGAATGGGCGGAAGCGTGCTGGCCACGGGGCGGGGGTGGGGGGGAGCCACAGCCAGCTAGGAGTCCCCCTGTTGCCTCAGCTGCAGCGCCCCCTCACTCAGCAGCTAGCAGCCCGGGGGTTGTTTTACATGGATTCCCAATGCCAGCTGCAGAGAGGATAACGAGAAATTTATGACGGACACTGCGCCAGCATAAAAAGGTGCATTACGTTACTCCTGGACACTGTAACTCAGGCAGCTGTCGCAGCACGAAGGGGGATGGATTTAACCCCTCGTGCGATCAACACCAATCCCTCGCAGTTGTAGGCCTTGAGCCTGTACAGCCAAGCAAGGGAAAGCAGGTGAGGATACCGAGCGCCTTTGCCATGACGTCTCCCTTGGCTCCCTGCTAAGTTAAACATGGAATTCACTCACCCTTGTTACACAAGGCCCCGAGATCAGCTGGGAAAGCCCAGAAGCACAGAGGAAGTGCTATAAAGGGAGAAGCCAATAAAACCGCCACTGGCTGACAGGCAGCTGAATCCCACAGGAATTGTTCCCCTCTCTCTGGTTAAATCCCAAGGCCCATCCACACCCTCCTGCTTAGCGCCACAAAGCTCAGAGTGCAGCTACCTCCATAACCCACCCACTTGACCATAGCTGGAATAAAGACAAGGTGACGACACAGCCCGAGTCCTGCTGTGTGATGTCCCTCTGCCCACACCCAGTCAGCAGGAAATGGAGCGGAGGGAGAGTAAAGCATGCCTCTGCTGCTGGCTCCAGAGAGAGATGCCCGGGCTGTTCCCCTGGGCTAGGCGACGCTGCTGAGACAGGGAGATGCCCCGGCTGTATCGTGACTGACATGCAGGAGTGAACTGTTGCAGGTGAATAAGCCAAGGATAAGCAGCAGTTCCTACAGGACTGGCAAAAACTCGTCAGCTCCATCCAAGTGCAGGCTGACATCCTGAATCCCAGGTACCGCCTCCAGGCCCCGCCCTCAAGTCATAGACTAGGAACCACCACCATCACCTGGAGAGCCACCACAAACAGGGGCGGCTCCAGGCACCAGCACACCAAGCGCGTGCCTGGGGCGGCAAGCCGCGGGGGGCGGCCTGCCGGTTGCCATGAGGGCGGCAGTCAGGCAGTTTTCAGCGGCATTCCTGTGGGATTCAGCTGGTCCCGCGGCTTCGGCAGCAATTTGGCGGCGGGTACACCGAAGGCGCGGGACCGGTGGATCTCCCGCAGGCATGCCACCAAAAGCCGCCTGACTGCCGTGCTTGGGGCGGCAAAATACATAGAGCCGCCCCGACCACAAACACAGCCACCTCTTCCCCATCTTTTCTTTCACTTGTAGGCTGGGTTGCTTCATCAGGCACTTTCTCTCTATGGGGAACCGCGTCTCTCGCTGCCTATCAGCCACCTGCTGTCAGAGGCCACAGAGAGCGCGATCAAATATCCAGTTAATGGATTCCTTTCCCAGCCTCCCCATTCAACCTTGGGATGATTAGAAACAGAGCTGAAAGTCAGTCAGTGGCTGAAAGAAAAGGGAAGTTGAGCGTTCTGCCCTGTGCAGGTTGGAAAGGGAAAATCACAACATCCGGGCTTCTCTGGGGAGGGAGGAAGGATGGCCCAGTGGTTAGGGTGCTAGTCGGAGACTTGGAAGACCCAGCGTCAATTCCTTGCTCCACCCCCAATGCCTTTTTCACTCGGGCTCTCTGTCCCCTGGCTTCCCACCTGTAAAATGGGGTAATGGCACTGTCCTACCTCCCAGGGACGCTGGGAGGAGAAACACATGACAGATTGTGAGGCGCTCAAATACTACAGTAACGGGGCCGTACCAGTCCAGATAGGAAGTGAAAGGAACAAGAGCAGGTGCAAAATTGCAAATCCCGGGCTCCTGTTTCCTCCCTTTGCCAGCCATGCTCTGATTCAGAGCCGAGCTTGACACATCCCCTAACCACACCAAGATTCAGTCACACACATACAGGCGCCTGGTTAACACATCTGCAACCAGCAGAAGACACAAAGCCACAGGGGGGGAGAGAGCTCGCTTCATGTAAGTTGTATAAACCGCCTTGAGTGCTGCAGGGGACTCTGCGGAACCTCTGCTAACTAACTCCCTTCTGTCTGCACTCCACATCCAACTCACCAAAGAGTTACAATACTAGAGCTTTTTTTTGTGTGTGTGGCTGTGTTATTTCTAACGCAGCCTCCGCTTGGCTCAGCCACTGGAGAGCTCCATGTTTCAACTCTGACGCACTGCTAACTAAAACACCGCGGAGTCCCCGTGGCACCTTAGAGACTAACAAATGTATTTGGGCATAAGCTTTCGTGGGCTAAAACCCACTTCTTCAGATGCACCGACTGCTAACTAAGAATCAATACAAGAGACAGACGCAAGAAATAAGACAGGGCCACAGGTTTGTGCACAGTAAGGCCTTTGCTTGCTTCCTAGGGTCAGGGAATGCACAGCTGCCTTAATCAGAGGCCAGAAAGTCCCTAGTCTCCCTGGAGGACTGGCTTTCCCCAATGCATGACAGAGAGCAGGTGGCCCGACATTGCCAGGCACCCAGGGAATATGCTAGAGCAGCCAGAACTCCTTACGCTCTGCTCCCGCTCCTACAATCCTGTTCATTAGCTGTTTGCCTTCTATCCAGCCCCAAGAACACCGGTTGCAAACACCCCCTAGCCCTGCAAGTGAAAGGACCAGACAGTCCGACACTCAGTGGGTGCTGGTGCAGCTGCCTCTCCCCGTCTGCATGCCCAGCAGGGAGGTCTACAAATACCTTTCAGGTTGTTGAGCCCATCCAGGAACTTCCTGTACTTCTCCACATTCATTGCCCCGCCGAGCCTGCCCCGTTCAGCTGTAAGGAGTTGTGACCATAGCGCCACAGCGTTGAGAAAGCAGAGACCCCGATTTGTCCCGGATCCTCCTCTGCTCTGCTCTGCATGCACAGCCAGTCGGTCACACAAGAATTGCACTTTGACCACCCTTCAGGAGTGATGTCACCGAAAAGCCTCACTGCATTACAGCCTTTGGTGGCTCCTTATTTGATGAAGTGCATTAAAACCTCCCCAGCCTAAGCCAGCCCCCTTTGTGCAAATTAGCCATGAAACTACAGACCAACCTTCTGCATGTAACTGGCTGGCTCGGGGCTCTGGCCCCTACCCCATCCACCTCTCTCGCTCTCTCTCCTCTCCCACATACAGGCATTGGATTTCAAGGACCATCTGTATTGGAGGTCTTGCACTCATGGGCGCAATGTCATAGAGAGGAGGAGGAGGGAGGGAGGGAATGCACTTATTAGTCAGAACACAGGGCTTCTGGGTTCTGTTCCCAGTGACTGCAAGACCAATGGTTGCAAAACTATGGGAAAGACACTTTGGCTCCCAGTACTTCAATAAAATGGCAATAAGGACCCCTGGCTAACAGGGAATAAGAATGACAATCGTTTATAAAGTGCTAAGAAAGCATTGGATGTGAAGCATGTCATCCAAGGGGCCAAGTATTGTAATAAAGAAGCACACTAAACGCTTGCCAGTTGCTTATCGTCTCCTGTCTTGTGCATCGTGGATGGAAATCCGATAAGGCCCCATCACTAACCATATGCTTCAGGGAGATGCTCCCTCGTGCATGGATGGCGAAAGAGTTACAAAATCAAAAAGGAGATTTACTTGTTTTCAAAGAATTTTGGCAACAAAGAATAGCCCGGAGTGATCTGAGTGGAATGCGACTGAATGTAAGCTCTGGAGCGTGCCACACGCTCCCCTTTCGTAACTCGACGCCCTCAGCAGAACAGAGGCCAGAGTGGAACTGAACAGGAAAACTCTGATCAAATATAAACTCAGCCAAAAGCAAAACAATCAAATGAAACCCACCCTGAGAGAGACGGAGAGAACGAACCCGCGATCATTTGCTGAAGAGCCCTGAAGCGCAGGGCAGAAGGAATGAGGTGGAATCGAAAAACCCACCCTGTGCACCAGAAACTTTTATACCCTCCCTAAACTGCTCCCACTCCTTCCTGCATGCAGCCCTTGCACTCGGAATAGTCTCCCACTCCTCCCCATCACCTGCTCCTTCCAGAAAGTCTCTCCTTAGTAAGGACGGCCACAATCTTTTACCTCCGTTAGTTTCTGAGTTAGTCTGTAAACTCGTCAGGGCAGGGACCTTGCCTGCTTACTCAGGTTGTAAATACCAACTACCTTCACAGAATGACACAATAACCAGCATTTCAGGACCTGGATGGACTGATCTTTGCTCTGGTAGTCCATGCGGTCAGTGCCACACCTCCTTGTCCATAGCCATTGGTGCTGTAGGTTCATGAATCACTGTACAGTAACAGACTATTTTTACACACTGAAATGAGTGGTGTCCAAGGCACTGGATGCTGGTTTGTCATTTGCTTCATATTTCCTCCTAATTCCTTTCCAAAGGATTTTGTCAGATTAAATAACGGCAAACACAGCTGTTGAGCAGTCCGGTTCTGGCGAGTCTGGTTTTATCAACCACAAAACCCTTCTCTGAGATGACAGCAATAGACGACCCCTCTCCCGTCTTCCCTCAAGCCATGCAAAGCGAGAGACACTTTAACAACTGTGTCAGAGAACAATGCACACACTCAGTGGCCGGCCCCAGGCTGCCCCATCACAAGAGGACAGGATGAACCTGTAGTGCTGTCTCCTGTAAGGTGCAATACAAGACATCTGTGTGCAGAATAGGCAGTGATAGCATTGCTCCTGAACACAAACAAGTGAGAACAACTAGAAACAGCGGAAGGGCAGAACACACATTCCTTTCCACCTGAACCAATGTTCTTCTTTAGCAACATACATGACGTGTGGATACCACAAGAGATGGGCACATGAATAAATGCTGTAGATAGCCAGATATTCAGAAGCTGCCAGCAGTCGCAGAGGGTTCTCCTCAAAGTGACAGACTCCAGCAGCTCACTCTATTTAGCTCAACAAAGAGAAGGTTCAGGGGTGACTTGATCACAGTCTGCAAGTACCTACATGAGGAACAAATATTTAATAATGGGCTCTTCTACCTAGCAGAGGAAGATCTAGCACGATCCAATGGCTGGAAGTTGAAACTAGACAAATTCAGACTGGAAATAAGGCATACATTTTTAACACTAAGAGTAATGAACCATTGGAACAATTTACCAAGGGTCACGGTGGGGTCTCCATCACTGACCATTTTTAAAGCAAGACTGGATGTTCTTCTGAAAGCTCTGCCCTAGGAATTATTTTGGGGAAGTTCTCTGGCCTGTGCCTGTACAGCGGGTCAGACGAGATGATCCCAATGGTCCCTCCTGCCCTTAGAATTATGAAACTCCACACACCTCAGATCTGCAGCGCCCCCAGCAGGCCGCACAAGTACAACTGCTCCATCCCAGTTTATAACTGGAGCCATAAAGATTGCAGGGCTGGCTTGGGTGAAAACGGTCTGGTGAGTTGGCATTAACCCAGGGGGTGCACACTGAAAGCATCAGCCCCTGTGACTCTCAGATCCAGAGCAGCAAGCGCACGTGTCTCTCTGCAGCACAAATCAGTAGGCAGGTCAGCACAGCACACACCACAGCAGGGAAGGGGCTATTCATAGCAGACAGGACAGGGCACTGTGGGATCTAACCACACACCAGGTCGGGATGCTTCCTCCCCCTTAAAAGAACCTGTGTGGTATATTTCACTCTGAGCAGTGAGTTATTCAGTTTGGAGTTGGAGTAAAATCAGTTCCCTCTGGTACAAATTTTACCAACAGAGGAAAAGGCAGTGACAAAGCAACAACATAGTACAATAGAGGAATTCACAGCGGAAGTTAGTCCCTGTCCTTCTGCCAGCCACAGCTCCAACAGGGATGGGATGGACTCGCCTCCCTCCTGCCCGCCCTCCTCAATCCACAACTCAGCTGGGATCACCACAGGCTCCCAAACAGCCTAGGCAGAGACAGACCGTATCAGTTTCATTTGAAATGGAACAAATCCCAGAGGCCAGTTGCCACTTTCACCCCATAACAGCTGTCTGTCCAGGAACGGATGAGCCAAAATTGCTCTAGCGCCTCTAAAAACCACAGTGACAAAAGCAGGTGTTACGTTAACAGTCCATTTGTTCTACAACAATGACCCCTCCCCCCCACCATTGTCTGGGGTGCAGGCAGGAATGTCATAGGGAGCAGATGAAGGGGTTGAATTACACCTTGTCCCTCTGGTCTGCTGAAGGGAAAGCAGGTTTGCAACATGGAGAGGGAGGCCCATCTCCCTCTGGGACTGGAAAGCAGAAGGGGGCGGGGGCACAAAACCATAACATCTCCAGTCTTCATAGCTAGCTTAGGAAATGATTTTACAGATTCTGTAACAACTGGTTCTTTGTGAGAGTTTCTGCAGCTCACACTGACTGGCCTGGTAGGCAGAGGCCAGCCCTGAACCTCTGACCCCCAGAAACATGGCTCAGCCACCAGCCCCTGTACATGCTTCACATTAATTTGTTATCCTTCCAAACCGTCCATCTTAGCAGTCTCCCAGGCTTGAGAAGAGCACATGCTTTCAGCTGGAGGCTGACCGGGCAGCCTGGCTTATTGTTTTCAACACTGCACTTGATAACAACAGAGGCTTGTGATGTTTCGGTTTGCATTAGATGTGTGAAAGGTAAAGGAGCAGCCCTCTGACCTCTAAGCACAGATTATTACTTGCACAGCAGTAGAACCATAGGAGTCACGGACCTGGACCCCATTGCGCTAGGCACTGTACGGACACAGAACAAAACAGAGTCCAGGCAGGGATGCACACAAGATACTGTCGCATTTGGATTCCCATCTGCAAATGCCAGAGAAATGCACAGGCCCCTGCTTGACTTGCATCTCCCACTCGAAAGCACAGCCGGAGTAGTCCATCCTCTCCTGGCACAAGCTACTAATACAGCGTCTGGCATCCCCTAATGTACAAGTTAATGCAAAGTTGTCCCTTGTGGGGTTTACACACCTTCCTCTAGCATCTGGTACTGGTCAGTGCTGGAGATGGGATTAGACAAACCACTGGTGTGACCCTGTATTGCAATTCTGATGATCCTGCATGTGCAGGTCAGACAGCTAGTCTGCACCACTCCCTCTACGCCTCCTTTGCACTGGGAAGAAGCAAAGTGAACCCCATTCTCTTCCCCCAAAAATGTTACTTTGAGTCCAAAGACTGAGGGAGGCTCACAGAAACCACAGCCCAGCATCAGAGCGACACAGATTTTAAGATCCGCTGCACAAGAAGGGAAGCTGCCCTAACACAGGGATTGATGTATTGATCTGCAGCGGTAGGGGACGGAATTAATTCATTTTCATGAGAGAGAGCAGACCTGAGCGCTCGCGAGTGGCCATGTGGAACAGGGAATAGAGCAACTGCTCCAGGCTCCATGCAGCCAGTGATACGTAATTTATCCCCCTTTCCACCAGGACATAGTGAATTTATACCACAAAAGCGCTGGACAAAGCCAGCAGAGGTGCCTAAGTCACACAATACTCGGACACAGTTATAATTACTGAAATACAGCGGCCTCGGCCCTGTCCCCCAACCTTCAACGACACCTCCCCCCATTCTCCCTCCAGGAGGCCCTCAGCTCCCGGCAACATTCCTCCATTGCCTCTAGGCAGAGGAAGGAGGAAAAATAAGTTATTGCAAGAAGCCAAGTTACCACTAAAAATAGAACAATGGAATTTTCCTCAGCAAAGCTGCTTCTTGCTAACAAAGTTGTTTCCATTTCAATAAAGAAGGAAACTGAGAAGTGACAGCACAGACGGGTTGGAGAGCAGGGGGGGAAAAAAGAGACAAGACGGGAGGCCACAGCGCAAACTGGAGGAGGTTTCCTTCTCCGGGTCTCCCAGGATTCCTCAGACCCTGCTCAGATGCCCTCATTTCCATATGCAGATAGGATCTAAACTTCAACACCCCCCTTCAAGAAAAATGCTGCTCCCCAGAGGTTTGAGATGCCATCCAACGCCATCAGCAGGCTACATGCGGGAAGCCGCGACTTGAATCCAATAAGCGCCCATAGCTCTCCAGAACCAACAGGTGAATATCCCGTTTTATTCATTTTCATTCTGTCCCCGCCTCCTGACCAAGAGAGATTAGAACACAACCAGACGTGTTCGCAAACGAGGGAAGCAGAGGGCTAGTTAACTACAACAACAATTACTGACCTAGAGGGAGAAAGAAACTTGTCTGAGTTCTTTGCTTTTATCGATGACCCGAACCAGGACTTGGCTACCGCAGTTACTGGTGCCCTCAGCCCCTTTTCTCCTGGGCCCTGTTGAACACTAACGTTGTGCCCCGCAGAACGATAAAAAGTAACTCTAAACGTTCCAGCGTGGCTTCACTTTCCCTGCTCACAAACACTCGATTGTAACAGGAAAATAGGTCAGCAACTTGCAGAACAACTGCTGAGAATGCTCCAGCCCCAGTCCTCAGGCTCCAACAGGCCAGGGGAAAGGCCAAGTATCGCCTAGGAGACCTAAAGCGAGGAACGAGCCCCGTGCAAGCAGCACCCAGACTTGCGCAGTTCCAAACAGGTGACGCCGAGAGGCCAGGTTTCCATCCACCAGTTGGATTCAGGTCTCTCGCATCTTCATCTCCTGAAGGGTCCTTTTCACAAAGACCAGAGGGAACCCTGCTAGCTAAAACCCATAGATCCGGGTCATTACCCCTCTCGTTCAGCATTTGCTCCCTCGTTCCAGGCAGAGCAATGAAATGCACAAGTCTGCTGTCTGTAGGAACTTGAGGCTTGCATGAGAGCTAGATGGTTGTGACTTAGTCGGGACTGGACGGAGACCACACTGGAGTAGATAGAGTTGGCAGAACTTAAACCAGTGCCCAATTCAGGGAGTGCAACTGCCATTTACAAGAGAGACAAGGTAAGGGAGGTAATATGCAGAGCCCTGCATGGATACAACATTTGTATCCGCATCCAATCTGCAATCTGCAAAACATGGTCCGCAGATATCAAGCCGATATCCACAGATTTGCAGGGTTCTCATAATATATGTTATTGGAGCAACTTCTGTTGGTGAGAGAGACAAGCTTGGTCCAATAAAAGATATTACTTCACCCACCTTGTCCCTCTAACATCCTGGGACCGACAACTCTGCATATTTATCAGACACGCATGCAACTTAGGCTACCAATAAGCTTTCGGGTGGAATTCAAGGTGTTGATGTTAACCCATAAAGCCCCACACCATTTGGGAGAGGTTTGTGTAGAAGATGCCCATCGCCCTAGGCCACATGGCTACAGCCAGCCGATACTCTCAAACTGGAGCTCTCTTATGAACAGGAGGGAGCTGGAGACCGGGCATTCTCCACGAGGCTCCCTCAGATCTCGATCTCACACCTTCTGCTGGTCTGTCTGAGCAGGGTTAGTCAACATGATGGGGGGGATGGCCACGGCTGTTCCACACTAGAGCTCCCACCACTGGGTCTGACCAGCCGGTGGGAGACACCCCCCGCTCCCGTACCTCCCCCAGGTCTGCTCATGCGGCTGGGTGCCCATGCTCAGAGGGAGCAGCTGACCTAGCTGAAGCCACGCAGCGCTCCAGCAGGGTGAGTGAATAAGTCAGCGCTGAGTGCCAACTCAAAGCACGTCATGACCGTGCTCGGGCGCAACCATGTTCAAGAACAGCTTGAAACAGAGCTACGAGCACTAGTAGGAACAGGACTTTCGTGGCCACAGGGAGAGGTGGGGTGCTAGGAGACAGCTCAGCTATGAGGCTACATAAGTAAAGGGAAAAGGATGAGAACTGAACTCCTTCCCCCGCCCAATCCCTTATGGGGGTGCAAGAGGACAATGCTGGACTCTTCCCCACCCTTTACTCTGCCCTCTCATTTCCCAGCCAAGCCAGGACACCCCAGTTCTCTGAGAGGGTTCAAACAACTCATCCGGAGCATTCAAGGCATATCTGTGAGCTGTGTTTGTGCCTTCCCGTCTGAGTGAAAAGGTCGTTTGCTCCCATCTGGTCCGGAAAGGGTTAACGGAGCATGCCTGAAGCCTGCCAGATCCCGTTCATAAGCACGGACTCCCTCTCCGAGCAAGGGAGCGTCTGAAATTCCAGGGCTGGGAAGGATTGCTCCAGTTGCCTTTGGAAAGCTGTGGAGGATAGTATGGCCTGCTCAGCGTCTCATGTGTAAGCGTCTGAGAGGCTGGAAGGGGAGGGATGAGAAGAGATGGGAAAGGAGCCTGTAGGCTTCTGGAATAGCTACTGTACACCCAGCTGTCTGCCTGCCTGCGGAATCCCAAGATCTCCCAGCCCGACAACTGCCCTCCACAGCAAGAATCAAAAGCATCTGAAACAGCCGGTGAGGATGAAATATCCCAATCCACTGATACTGGCTCCAATGGAACCACTTGCAAAATCCCCTGAGTGATCACAGCTATCTTGAGTCCACCGACCTTGCTCGACAGGTGACACGTGGAAGCAGCCTCAGTGCTGTTTATCTCTAGAGCCCCACCAAAGTCACCTTTAAGGGCCGGGATATGGCAGCAAGGATGGATTTAACCCATCAGTCACTTCCCTGACTTAGCACCAATGACATTGTCACCAGTGGTGAGTGACAGAGCTCCTGGGGAAAGGCTCAGAGTAAGCACGCTGCAGAGGGCGTCCTCTGAACCTAGGGCGGAGATAAGCAAACCCAGGAGCAGCAAGGGAAGTTTGAGCCTTGTCTACATGAGGAGGGTATAGTCACAGTGGACCCGCAAAACCTTCTAGCACGAACACCGTTGTGCCAGTGTTAAAGGGTTTATACTGGTACAGCCCATCAATTATGTTGGTTCCCCTACCTGGGGTAAGCACAGTTATAATGGTATAACAGTGTCTACACTAGGGTTTTTACCCGACATAGCTGTGGCGGTAAAAGAAATCACGCCCCTAACCAACATCGATCCAAGTGTGGACCAGCCCTAGAGAAGATTTGTTGGTATAGCTGCACCAGCATAGCTATGTGGCCCCAGTGTCGCATCTGAGGCTGGAAGGGGAAGAGGGACAGGAAAAGTTATACCAATATAGCTGTACTGACAAACCATCCTGGGGTATACTGGTAAACGTGTGCTACTGCTGGTTTAGCTTCTACCGATTCCCTGAACGAAACAAGCTACAGCCGCCAAAGCACTTTTATGCCAGTATAAATTGTGTCTCCATTAAGGCTTTAGCTGGTATAGAAAAGCTGCATTAAGAAAAAGTCATTCCACTAACTGTAGTGGCAGAAGATTCTGACACAGAGCTGGCCTGAGGTCTTGCAGCAGAACCAGCTTGAGAAGGAGGGTGGGGAAGTGAAAGAAAAGGAGACTCGCCTCTGGGGCGGAGGGGGAAGCATGAGCCTGGGCATAGGGACCTGGACCGGGTCTCAGGAAATCTGGATTCTAGTCCCAGCTCTGTCACGGACCCTGCACAAGTGTCACTTCCCTGTCTGGGCTTCTGCATTTGCCCTCTATGAAATGGGGCAAGCGATAGTGACGTCACTTCCCTTCCTTTGTAAAAGATCCTTTTCAGGTCTGTGACTGAAGGAATAGCTCACTGTTCTCACTTGCACCTGGCTCAGATTCTAGGCAGTGGGGAAGGGAGGCGCATGCTGAGTTTGGGAGAGGTTAGGAGAAGCTCAGATGGGGAGGGGTCAGGGGAGGGAAGAATAGGGCAAACCCAGCCCTGAAGAGGAGGGAAAGAGACAGAGAGATGGAGAGAGAAGTAGCTCAGAACAGAGAGGCTCTCTCAGGCTCTGCTCTTGGCCCCAGTGCAGTGACCGTCAGTATAAAACCGTCCTGCCCCACAGGCCTTTGCACTTAGCTGTGTGGGAAGAATTTGGGAAGGAGACCGTCTGGTCACAGCCATACTCAGGCCCTGCCAAGGCAGAGCGGATTGTGCAGCTAACAGACGCCCCGTGGAACTCCAGTCCGCTAACCCCCCAAACACACCGTACCACAGCCAAAGCAGGCCACAAATCATCAGCCCCCAGGAGACGGAGCAGGGCCATGGCTAGGATTTCCTTATTCCACCTTCCCTGGTCTCACTCTTGTCACAGACACACGGGCAGCAAAGGAACAAGCCAGGAAGAGAACTTCTTAAATATTCATTAGAGAGTCATTCAATATGCCACTAAACTTACCATCCAGCCCCTTAGGTTCGCTAATGAGAGAACTCCAGACGAACAGGAGGAAAGCAGTAGAGATGCAAGATGAGAAGCAAAGGCAGTGGAAGGGGGGATCGATGCAGGAAGGTTTGTTAGTGCAAACAGACGTCCCTGCTCACCCGAGGGGCTCAGAGTGCTTTGCCAACATAGCTGACACTTGCGGCATAACCCTTGCCAGGTGGAAATTCGACCCATTTTGTAGATGGGGAAACTGAGGCAGAGACAGGTGCTGTGACTTGCTCAAGATCACACAGCCAGTCAGTGGCAGAGCTGACACAACCCAGGGGTCCCCTGCTGTTCACTTTAAGCACCAGCATCTCTCTCCATTGTGCAATGCAGCACTTTAATACATCCCAGTGACCCTGAACTCTTGCTTGCAGTGTCAGAGGGGCAGGAAGTGCCAATGGAAGTGCCCCCCCACCCCCCGCTGGCACGGCCAGACCCTGAAGGTCTCTAGCAGGGCATTCTGAGTTCATTGGAGGGAAACAGAATCAACTAGGAAATGGAAAAACAGCTACATTTCATTCACAGAAAAAATTAATTATGCCTCCTAAGTGACACAGCCCAGCAGCCCAGAATGAGCTGATCAGGCTCTCTGACAAGCAGAGGAAATTACAGGGCAGATATGAACTCATGGGACTGTATAAAAGCCATATAAAATCCTCGCTTGCTAGGACACAAAAACCAGAAGCCAGCCTCCCCCCAAAACCCACATCAGACTCACTCGTGTCCCCACAGCTTGTGTCCACAGATCCAAGTTCTCCATCCCCAACGTCAGAGCCCACCACAGTTCTGTGTCTACCTGCATCTCTGCACTAGTTTCCTGCCATCTGCCCACTCTCCTGCTTCCTCGGTCTCCCCTTCTACCACTCTCGGCTTCACACCTTCTAGACCTTATGCTTGGAATAGCCGCTCACTTCTCATCTGCCAAACATTCCCCCTCTCGCCTTCAAATCCATCTTAAAACCCTTCTGCCCAGAAATCTTTTCCCCCTTGCTCCTCTCTCCACACCCTTCCTACCTACAGTTAGCTAGTGGCCCACCAAGCTTAGACTGAAACTTCTTTGGGACAGGGAACAGGCCTAACTTCACATTTTGCAGAGTGCAGGAAGATGTAATCTTCGCCAGGAATCCAAAGGCTGGAAGGAATTCCTATACAAAACACAACAAACTTTTATTAAAGTGGAGTGGAAATTCCCAGCCGATTAACACAAACATTTGCCCTGCTCAGCAAGTGCTCGATGGAGAGAACAGTCTCCCTAGGACTCCCTCTTTAGGGGTTTCTCTCTTTAGGGGTTCAGCCTTTAGAACTTCTCTGAATTTTAGGGGGGAGGGATAGCTCAGTGGTTTGAGCATTGGCCTGCTAAACCCAGGGTTGTGAGTTCAATCCTTGAGGGGGCCACTTAGGTTCTGGGGCAAAATCAGTACTTGGTCCTGCTAGTGAAGGCAGGGGGCTGGACTCCATGACCTTTTGGGGTCCCTTCCAGTTCTATGAGATAGGAATATCTCCATTAATAATGCTGGCAACAATCCCAGGCCACAAGCCAGCCCACCAGACAAGCAAGGACAACTCTAGGAGTCAGAGCAGCAGTCTTCCAGCAATGCCCAGAGACAATCATCTGGAACCAAAGAGAGCTCAAGGTCAGCTCCTAAAGAACCCAGTGCACTCAGCAAGCCCAGCGCCTCAAGATCAAAGGATAATGCTTTTGCAGATAGAATGATTCAAAAGGAGAGAGATGAAGGGAAACAAATCTGAGGGCTAGCCCAGAGGTTTCTATGGATCCTCCCTATTCCAGGAGCCAAATGTGCACCCTGTGGGCTGGAGCTGACCTGATCCCATCAGGACAGAGACATCAGTCCGCTCTGCCCAAACACCCACTGCAATGTGCATTCTTTACAGGAGAGGTACAGCACTGAACAATGACTGCTCCCAAGGAGCTCCCCCCAACCCACCTTCAGCAGGTGCAAACCGGGAAGAATTCCCACAAGAGGTCTCATAACCCCTATATTAGAAAAGCCCCAAACCTTCTAGCATCAACAGCTCTAGTTCCAGAGACAATGGAGACCACATGCACTGTGTGTTCCCCAGAATTACTCCCCCCACCCCAAAAGGAACAGCTCAGATGTCCCAGGAACCTGGCACTTGTTCTATTAAGGTAGTATTACTATTTAGCACTTCTCAATCCAAACAGCTGCCTTGCTCGGAGAGGTAGCTAAGTTTTAGGCCCACTTTACAGATGGGGAAACCGAGGCATAGACATTAAATAACTCTCAAGGCCATACGGTGACAGAACTCCAATTAGAACCCAGGCATCCTGACTCAGACGACATGCATCACATATGCTGTGTGCTGCCACGCTGCGGACAGGAGTTTACAAAAAAAGTCTCATGCTCCCTGAACTGCTGGCAATGCCCCCCTTCTTGCAGAATGGGAAGTGACAGAGTGGGGTCCGGAGAGAGCCCCCCTGAGGCCTTTAGGCTGGAGTATGTTATGGAGTGAAAATGCTGCTGACGCCCCGGCCCACGGGCTCTGCAAGGGTAGGAGCGGGTGGCAATCACTGAGGAAGCTGATATTCCCTCTGCATCTCACCACACCCTCCAGATCCCACTGACAGCCCAGGAACCTGGCAGCTGCCCCCGCACCACCTCCCCGCTGAATAATCACACAGGACAAAAGCAGCCGTGGCTGGTGCAATTTTGCAGCAGGTGGGAAAGGCACGAACAACCAGTTACTGGTAAGAAAGAAGCTGGTTTTGTCTGGCCAGCCTGCGCGTCTCACAATGCCTCACGTTTAGGTCACTGTACAGAGTAGCTTTTATAAGGCTCTCAGCCCAAGACACCTTCAAGAGGGCTCTTCACAAGGGCCCAACTCAGCAGAATAGGCTGTAACCAGCCCTTGTAATTACAGCTCCCACTGCCACCCCCACCCTGTTCCACTCCCAGCAAGTCTCCTTCCCCCACCCCAAGGTGTGCAACATACACTATCATTACACCAACCGCTGCTCCTCTTTACCGCGCACCCCGCCCTGACCGGCAGCCAGCGATTGCCTCACCCGCCTTGGAAAGCTCAGCTGGCATATGACAGGATCCGCTCCCCGCTGCAGAACTTCACGAGGCGGCACCGTGCCAAATGAGGCAAACAAAGTGCGCAGCGGAGAGGAGCCTGAGAGGCAGTTAGACGTGTTTAGAGGCAGAGCAGACAGACCGAGACAGGGATGAGCAGACGGTTGGGCTGATATTAAATTAAAGGAGACAAGCCCCCATCAAGCATGTCCAAGAAAAGCACAAAACTTGTGCACCACAGTGCACTGGGGCAGCCAAGAAACAGTGCCCAGGTGCTGCCCAGCGCATGCAGACACACCCCTCGCCCCGATGCACCATTGACAAGCAATCCTGAGAGGAGCAGCAAAGGCTTTGTTAATCCCATCCCTATAATGAAGCGTACCACAGATGCTGCTTTCATGTGTGTTTCCTGGGGAATATTAGCCAGGGTGCTAGAAAGACAGACAGACAGAAAAAGAAAGTCTAAGCTTTATTCCAGAAAAGCACTGGACTCAGTATTGGACCATCTGCAATGGACAGGGCACGAGCAATTCCCTGTAATCATCCTCAGTCAAAGACATTTGACTGATGGAAAACAAAGCCAGACCAATCACTAATCTTCCCCCACAGAGCTGGGCACCTTCGCCCTGTGGCACCTCCCCCACCCCACCCCGAGCCTGGCATTCACAGAAGACATCTACATTGGGATTCATCTTCCTCCTGGAACAGAGGCCCGGATAATCTAGCCTCCTCGATTCTCCACACGACAACATCCCCAGCAACCCTCGCTCCAGCACCTGCTTTGCTAACAGGGCCCTAAATGCTGCAAGGGAAATTGCCCAGTTCAGGTTAAACCGGCACCACGTTGTAGTCACAAGGTAATTTATTACAGCGCTAGGTTCAATGGTTTAACCTCCGGCAGGACCCAGCAACTCTGAGGCTCCTGTCAAGTGAAAGCTCCGAAGAGCCTAGTTGCCTGGAGAAGGGCAGTAATGCTCGTACAATCCATGCGTTACTCTCCTTCCACATTCTTTACTTACTGCTTTGTCTCTTTAACCCATTCTCCCTCCACCTTCCTTTAAAGGGCTCCCCCTCACCTTGCTCTCAGGCAGGTGGGACTTGAAAACTGTAGGCCCTGGCATGTATAACAGACACAGAACATGTCAATAACATTTTGGCCTCGCTAGTCTATAGCTGGGCTGAATTATACGGCTTTAACTCTACTCAGAAAGGTGGATGGAGAAAGGAGACCGTCCCTAAAAGTTGCAGCCGAACAGCTGTGTGCGGCGAATGACGCCATCCCAACAGACACGCTGCTTTTTGAGGAAGTTACTCGATTCTTCTTAAGTGACATGAGTTGCTCAAATCAGTGTTGGTACAGTGATTTGCCAGCCACGCTGACTGCTGCTTTCGGGGACTTAAGTTGTTCCTAGAGAATGGTTCGTCCCTTTGCCACAATGCACTGCTTAGAGTGAAACCTTCCCTCACTTCCAATAACCAACCCGCTTGCCATATCCCCCGGGATTTCCAATCCAATTTTGTCCAGTCTTTACTGAAGACCCACTCCACCCTTCCTCCCTCCCCCCCCAGTTCTCATGAGTAGCTGCTTACAATGGACTTCTCTGTGACCCGCCAAAGCCAACAGGAAAGACCATGTTCGATGACCTCACTGCAGTCAGACACACCTGCTCCAGTTCATAAATCTTTCGGCACTCAAAGCCTGGGAATGCAAGTCCTTGCTCAGGTGCTCTGGTATGCAGCTCCGGCTGTGCTCAGAGGTGGGGTGTGTGAGTACCAACCCTATTGCCTCACAATGCAGTCAGAGGCACTAATCAGCCGGAGCAGAATTGAGACGCGCATCAGATTACCTTGCAGACCTGGGAGAAAGAGTTTGAAAAGGGGGCAGCACCTAAGGGATGGAGCATGTCATCTTTCTGCATGCGCCAAAGGAAAAATGAGGGACCAGCTTCAGAGGACCAGTCGTGCATGGACAGAGGGGATTTTACTGGGACTGCCAAGGAGCATTATATTAACCACAGCAACCAGAAATTCCTTACTGCATCGAGTATTCTTTTTTTGGCTGCAACTTCCTCTCCTAATCCTACACTCTCCTGTCCCTGGCCCATGCTTGCCTGCACTCTGTGACACAGCAGCTGGTGTCACTGCCCCATACAGGAACCCAGCTTGGCAGAAGTAGAGGCGCAATCAGGTGCATGCCGCCACTCACCAGGGTCATCGGATACCCTCCTGACCCGGGAGAGGGGATCCAAAAGCCTCCTCAGAACAGGGGAGACCTCCAAACACTGGGGGTGCAACAGGGCTAATGCCTCTTTCCAACCCTGCTGGGATTCCGTCGAACAAAAATGATGCCGGCCACAGTAAGTGGAACTGGTTTAACAGGGTCCCTTCCCTCTTCCTTTTAACACCATCGTTCTCACACTGACCTCTGTGAAGGCCAGCACTGGTGCCTGCTCAGATTTTGCAGTGTGCCAATGTTTACAGCAAAACTGGGCTGAGGCCTCCTTAAATTGCATCCCACACAGAGAAGAGAGATCTCAGAGTTCTACTCCACGTGTTTATGAGCCAGCTGCAGCTGGAAACTGAAATCTCCTGCTACAACCACAAGTCGCTATTTATGCAGCACCTAGCACCGTGGTATCAAAACAGTAGAGTTATAAGCACTTGCAGGAGTCATCGAAGAGATTCTTTTCACGCTCACCTCTTAAGAGAGGCTGAAATGATTTCTTCATCATGTTGGCTTCTGTCCTGGTATCTCCAGGACAGCCTAAACAGAGCTGACCCAAATGTGACTAGCTTGTGAGGAGAATGGTCAGAAACTAGCAGATTTGGGGCATCAAAGATCTCCACATTACCCTGAAGTGTGGGATGAAGGGAAAAGGCCCAGAGGAGAAGTCACACACACATACAATGCTACACCACCTAAAAAGGAGTGACGAAACTCAACAGGACAAAGCATTTCTAAACACTTTGGTTGCCAACAATCTATTAAACCAGCCACTAAAGAGAGATCAAAGATTTTCTGAATCAGCTACTGGCAACGCACCTTCCACTCCCAGCATGAGTCATGCCACGTCTATCTGCCTCAGAATCTAATCCTGCTGTCCGAGCAAAGGGAGGCAAACAGGTTCACCATGACCATCGTGAAGGCACCTGATACGCAGACCGAACACACAGACATGATGTGAGTCAGTGGGTCTCAGTTCAGTTTCTAGAGGACACAGAAACCACCTCAACTGGCAGGATTTGTACTGAACAGGTCCTAGAGAGTGGGCACTGCTTTGGCCCCCTCAAAGTGATCTCTGCAGATCAGGGTTGAGACAGCTGGATGCAGCAATATGAAAGTAACCAACTCCCACAGGAACTGTACCAGTTCCGTGGCTAAAGTCAGACCTGCAGGCTTTAGGGCTGACAATCTGGCACTTTTCAGGAGAAACTGTGTCTAGAGACATCAGAACTCAGGGGACGTGATCCCCCCTCAAACAGGTGCTGATTATACTGGGAAGGCAGCAGGAACCTGGGGAGGCAAGGCAGGGTGGATCCCCGTCACGAGAACAAACCACAACGGTTATTGCCTTGGCCAAAACAAACAAGAGTAAAGCAGCGTCTTCCACAGATGCTTCAAGTTCCATCCTGAGTAAAAATAAAAGCCACACATCTGCTAACACCCCAGCACAAAGCCACACATTGCTGTGACCCCTGATTCAGCAAACAGCCCGGGCCGCACAGCCATACCAGGGTCACACAGAACCTCAAAGACGCTGTACCCGCCCTGAAGTCCCTCAGTCCGCTGTCCCTCCATACTGGAGCATAGTCACCCGCGTAATTCTGGGCTTCAGGCGGTTACCAAGTCCAACACAAGGGCTGGATTTAAAGGAAGGGGCTAGACAATTGTGTGACCCACGTACAGCACTGCACAACTGTCCGCGCTACCTAAGGAGATAGGTCTTTCTCTGAAGCATCAGGCAGTGCCTGCTATTGGGGGACAGGTACTGAACTCAAGGAGGCAATGGTCTGATCTGTTATAGCAAATCCCCTACCATGGCTACTGTTGGGAAAGCATGGCTGCCCCTACCCCTGCTGGGATAGGAACATGCAATACAACTGCCACAACTATTCCTGCAGGAGGAGAGACGTGTTCGACACAGGGTCTCAACACACCTACTAAGGCGGGGGCGGGGGGGAAGAGATTTCAGCTCAGTCTTCAATGCTCAGCCACCTCTACCTGTGTGGTAGAGCTGGGAAAACCACCACTCCCCATCCAGGGGAGGGGAGCCATTGCCACATGGCCAGCCCGCTTCTGCAGGCGCCAGAGAATACCCACAACCAAGACAGTCCTTTCATCACCACAAAGGGACTGTGCTTATCTTTGCAGGGCAAAATAATCACTACTACAGCTATTCCAGAGTCAGGAGACAACTGCAAGCAGCTAGGCCGCCCTTCCCCTAGTCCACATTGGAGGAGATGAGTGACCCATCCACCTCTGCAGAGAGGTATCAAAATCCAAATGCCCTGGTCCTGCAGTGTCAAGGCAAAACCCCAGCACAGGGTTTTCTCTCTCATAGCTGATTCAAGAGGAAGAGAGGGCCACCTACAGAGTAGGGCAGCAGCCCATTGGAAAGAACACTTGAGCACCATGAGAGGGGCCAGGTGAGGCTAAGGGCCTTAGGCATTCCTTGGTCCTGCTAGTGAAGGCAGGGGGCTGGACTCAATGACCTTTCAAGGTCCCTTCCAGTTCTAGGAGATGGGATATCTCCATTAATTATTAATTATTATTATTATATAGTGTATATAAAACATACACCTCTACCCCGATATAACACGAATTCGGATATAACGTGGTAAAGCAGTGCTCGGGGGGGGCGGGGCTGCGCGCTCTGACGGATCAAAGCAAGTTCGATATAACGCGGTTTCACCTATAATGTGGTAAGATTTTTTGGCTCCCAAGGACAGCGTTATATTGGGGTAGAGGTGTATGTATTGCTCCTCCAGTATCAGCCCGTGCAATCCTTTCCCCAGGGAGGCAGTACTGGGCATTGCAGCCCCTAATGATGAAGGGTCCTTATTGGAACAATCTGCCACCCCTTGAAGGGATCCCCATGTCACAGGGAGACTGCCACCGCCTGACAACACAGCCAGGGAGGAGGGGTTAGGCAACTGACTATGTCATCACCTCTCCTACCAGTCCAAACAGCTGTAATTAAAGCATCAACGCACCGCGGGCAAAGATCAGCCTCACTGACCTTCCTAGCAGAGGGCGTTCCAGAGCTCCTTCCAGTCGATGGCAGAACAGTTCTTGGTGCTACAGAGCCTACAATACTAGCGCTGCCTGGAGAGCTGCCCGGGGTAACTGGGAGCAATGCAAGTGAAAAACCAATGTATGGCTGCTGGAGAACAGAGGCGATCACAGCAAGAAACACAGCATCGAATAAAGCATGGAAAGAAATGGCTTCACTAGGAACAGAGGGCTAGGAACCCCCAAATTCTAATCCTGACTCCAACACAAATTCATTCTGTGGCCTTGGGCAAGTCACTTGCCCCATCTGCCTCAGTTTCCCCATCTGGAAAATGCGTCTAATGATAGTTAACTCCAATGTACAAATTAGTGGAGATTAATTAGCTAATATTTAAAATGCTTGGAACAGGAAAAGCACTGTATACATGCTAATGATGTTTAATGCTGAGTGGTACTAGGTGTGCAATAACATGAATCATGACTCTCTGGGCCAACCTGGGACCGTAACTAACGTTTTTGCATTTGCAGCACTTTTCTTCACAATGCAACACTTCTCTTCATTTCTTCAAACATCTCACTGAGAGTTAAGCACTGGAACAGGTGACCTAGGGAGGTTGTGGAATCCCTGTCCCTGAAGGTTTTGAAGCATGGGTTTACTCCTAAGGGCATTCTGTGCCAAAATATTAAAAATTCTGTGCACAATATTGTAAAATTCGACAAGTTTTATTTGTCAAGAAATAAATGCAGAGGCTCCAGCGTGGCAGTGCACGAAGGTGGGAGATCACCCTGCAGCCTCCCCATACTGGGAACACGGACTCAGTGGTGAGGCTGCACCCAACCCTGACACAGCATAAGGCCTGGGCCTGCCCCAGAAACACCCTGGGGCCCTGCTCCTCTGCGCCAGGCGCACCAGGTGTGGGGCGGTCAGGCAGGCTCAACCAGGCAGGATCCAAGTGTGGAGGGGATCAGTGGGGAGAGGGGAGATCCAGGTGTGGGGTGAGAGGATTCTGTGTGGGACAACCTGGGTGCAGGCAGTTCAGTGGTGGGTCTAGGTGTGGGGAGATATGGATGCCCAGAGATTTTCTATGCCACTTCAGATTCATGGCATCAGCATCCAAAGGGAGTAACTCATGGACAAAGAGCTACCTAACTACTACTACATCTCTCAATGCCTTGGCTCAGGGGTGTGACACACGGAGCTCCGTAAAGCAGCCCAGAACTGCTTTCATCATTATCATGGACACATGGCCTGCAGAAGCTACCCAGCCCAGCATGTGGTGCTCCATCTTGATCTGGGTAGCCAAGCAATGAGACACGGGTGGCTGAAATCTGCCCCTCTCTGTGCATATTAGGTTTGGTCCTGGGGCTCCTGAGAAATCGCACACACAGCTCTCAGTTGGGCAACATATTGGCACCTCTGGGTTAGGCAAGTCACTCACCTCTCAGTATCATGCGGACTTTTAACTGGCCTGAGTCTAGGGGCTTTTGTTCTCCATTATGGCCAAGCTGAGCGATTCCTCACGTGGCCGAGACCTTTGGGACCATTTTAGTAGAGGGTGACTGGCTTCAAAGGTGCAGCTCTGAATTCAGAGCCCTGGGATGCAAGGACACAAGAGGACTAAGGCAATGGGAACAGCTTGGTAACTAACATACACAACACTGCAGGGTGGAACGTGGGCCTTGTCATCATCTGCCAGTCATCATCCCTCCTCGACACTCCCACTTGACATGCTGCAGGCTAACCACCCTTGCCAGTTAGTCATCATAATGCCTTCAGTTCACACCTCCGCTCAATCAAACATTTCCCCCACTACTGCATGGATACCACCACCCACAGCAGACCAGGAATCAAACAGAAGCAGGTTAAAGAGGTACAGGCCACTGACCCAGCATGACTTTGACTCGACTGACTCAACACGCAGCGCAAATCACGTCACCTTCCATCAGCCGTGCTCACAGACTAATACCTTGTTGCGTAAACTAGATTTTTAGCCACTGGTGCAAACCCCTAGCAAAAAAGTTTTGGACGCTGGAGTAGCATAGTTACTAGGGAAGCAAAAACCCAGTGCCAACAAGGCCTAGATCTGTCCATCTGAGCTCTTTTCATCAGTCTACAATGAAAGGCATGTAAAGTAATAGATCACAGAAACTGCAATCTGATGGACCCAAGCTACCCAGATAAAGGCAAGGTTTGTAAATAGGACGAAAACACCCGAAACGTCCATCCCAGGGAAGGTACATGCACATGGGGACCCTTTGTACTCCAGATCTCACTGCACTCAGACCTGCCCAGTCTTGCCCCTTGAATGGAAAGTGCAGTGGTTGAGATTAATTTTAATAGCAGTTTTTAAAGCACCACTGTTATTATGAAAGATTTCTCTGAGTGATTCAACCCGGCATTTACATTCTCACGCAGGCTGTCAGCTTGAACAACGTCAGGTGTCCGAATCACTGCCACTGAACCATGGGGTCAGTTGCTCCCAGACAAAACAAGAGCCCATGGGGGTCAGAGCCTGTTCATTGACTCTGTGAAACTATAATCTCATCAGTTGCTCCACCCTGCGGGCCAGATGACACAGAACAACCTCAAATATGCTCTAGAATCATCCACTCTCAAACATTCACGTTCTCAATTCACATTTCATCAAGAATTCTCCACCGGAGGAAGGGGCTACTGGAAACCTTGTTCCGGACAGGAGAAGTTGGGGGGTGGGTGGGAGCGAATGGAAAGAAGTGAGAGAACAGGCCCTACGACTCTCCAGTGAGAATGTAACACCCTGAACTCCATTCTCTTCCCAGCCCCCACAGGCAAGCACTGAATGCCATGCTGAAAAAAGGCCATGTTACAGTTTAAACATTAATTTCCCTTCATTGAGCAGGCATCGTAAACAGGATTATTCCCACATGGATTCGGTCACTTTCCAGCACTGACAATTCCTGCCGAGGTAGCTATTGGCTTTCATTAGCCAGCTAGCCAACCACGCTAGCCTAAGCGGGGCTTTCATCTTTGCCAGGAAAGTCTCAGATGTCCACTAAATAAAGCAATTTACAGTTTGAGCATGAGAGCTAACTAATGGGGTGGGGTGAGCAGTTGCCCCTCCCCGGATTATCAACCTTCACTAGTAGGTCTGAGTCAGACTAAAGCAGGCAGGGGTAGCCTTGTGATTTTATTTTCCCTTTGCAACATAATAGCCTGTACAAAGTGATATGGGTTAGTCCCATTAAAGGCAAGACTCCGTGGTTCTGATCCCAGATCTGCCACTGGCTCTCTGCAACATCAAACAAGTTCTCTGGGCCTCAGTTTCTCTACCTAACAAACAGTTCACTGCATTTACTTCACTGCAGTTGCAGGGCTTTATTAATGCATACGTGTAATGCACTGAGATCCTCAGATTCCATTATTAAACACCTGTCTGGGAGGATACTTTTATTCCCGGAGCCCCGTGAAGCACAGCCACTGGAGCTATGTTTTCCTCACCTCTGGAATTTTTGAACGGCAGCCCTTGAATCAGAGGACTGGAGAATCAATTATATCCCAGCCTCAGCATGCAAAGGGGAAACGGAAGCGTGTGCTGTTAGTGCCTGGCTCCTTTGGACGGGACAGTCCCCGTTTCAAGAGACTTGGCTGCAAAACTTACAAAACAGAAACACTGTGATAGGAGCCCCGTGGGGCAGAAATCTGGGCTCACAGACAAGTCTATCTCTGCGGAAAAAAAAAATAAAAACAGGCACAACAAGGAGGCCAATGATCTACATCAAAACTGCACACTCACTGCCTGTGCCATACACCCCCGGCAGCTGCCGAAAAGATGCAGGCACCAGCTTCAGAAACCCACGGCCCTCACGTCAGCATCCACACGCTCACTAGCGACGGCGCGGGGTGGGAGAACAACCCTCCTTTTAAAAAGCCCTTAAACGAAGCTACCTTAGTAACAGCCCCTCTGGGTGGGAAGTAAATGATTTAGGGTTACCGGTGCCACCCCCAACCCCCTCCCCAGCTAAGCACAGCATCTTTGCTGGAACGTATCCAAGAGCGTATCTCTGATAAACAAATTGACCAAGCCACACAAAGTGAGACCCTGTTTATAACCATCACCCATAAAGTGTTTATGGCTTTCGATTCCCACAGACAAGCCTCTGGCTGGCTTTGCGCCATCCCCACCTCCTAGGAGATGCTCGTGGGAGGTGTGCGAGCCTACAAGAGAATGGCAGATCTCAGGGGGCCGGCGTCCCCCCCCCACCCCCCAGATGATGCGACTGTGTGTGTGGAGGGCTGAATAATAATAAAAGGAGACACAGATCCAGCCGGGGGAGCTGCCCCCCAGGCCCATTACTACGGTGAGATGGGGGAGGGGGGGAGACAAACAAGCCGCCGAGAGTCCCTGCAGGAGGCAGGGGCCGAGCTGGGGGCTACATCCTGCTCCTCCCCCAACCCAGCCTTTGCCCATTGATCCTCCCAGCCGGGACAGGCCCATCCCGGGGCAAGGGGCAGGCGGAGCAGCCGGCGGAAACGGCCACATTGATCCGTGTCCCCGCGACTGAGCCTGCGGGGGCCGCCGGCAAAGGCTGCAGCAGGCCGGGGGGGGGGGGTTGCTCCCTTCGCACCCATGGGTGGGGACCGGGCCCTGCGCAGGGCGCCCCCCGGGCCCAGCCCATTCGCCCTCTGGATCCCCCAGCCCCGGGGCTCGCTCGCCCCGCCGCCGCCGCTACCTTTGTACCGCTCCAGCACATCCTCGTACGCCTGCACGAACTCCTTCTCCTGGCTGCGGTTGGCCGGCAGCAGCCCGGGCACGTAGCCGGCCATGGCGCGCCCCTGCCGGGCCTGGGTGCTGGCTGGCTCCGTCCCGCTCTCGGCCCGGCTCCGCGCGCTGCAGCGGCCAGGGCCGGTGTCCGCGGCTCCCGCTTCCGCCTCGCCTCTTCCCTCCGCCCGGCCGGCGGCGGCGGCGGCTCCTCCCGCTGTCAGCCGCGGCTCGGCCCCAGCCCCCGGCCCACCCCCGCCGGCCTGCCGAGCGGCGGCGACACCTGGCGGCCGGCCGGGGAACGGCGGGGGCAAGGCCAGGCCAGCGGCAGGCGGGGGCGGCGGAGCTGGAGCTGGGTGTGGGGCTGCGGGGGCTGCCCAGGAGATGGACGCTGGGGGGTGGTGCTGATGCTGTGCCCACGGGCCGGGAAAGGACAGCAGATCCGGATCAGAACCCGGGAGAGGAGAGAGGCACCAGATCCGAATCACAACCCGGGAAATGAGAGAGGCACCAGATCCGGATCAGAACCCGGGAAAGGAGAAAGGCACCAGATCCGGATCAGAACCCGGGAGAGGAGCGAGGCACCAGATCCGAATCACAACCCGGGAAATGAGAGAGGCACCAGATCCGAATCAGAACCCGGGAGAGGAGAGGTACCAGAGCCTGGGAGTTGCAGGTCCAAAACAGAGGGGCCTTGAAAAGGAGAGTGAAGGGGATCCGACCGAGGGGAGGAGAGAAAGGGATCAGAACCTGAACTTAGGGGGACTCCACTTCTGGAATCAGAAATGGAGACGGGAGAGAACTGGACCGAGATCCAGCCGTTGTCACGGGGTAAGTACTGGAATCAAGCTGGAACATACAGCACAGACCAGAACCAGAGAAGGAACTGCAGCCATATAAAAACAACAGAACAGAGCACACCCTAGATTGACAAGCGCTTTGAGTATCCAGACTCACAGTGGAGAGTGAAGGAGAAATGATGAGAGAGGCATGGACCAAAACAGGATGCTGAAGCTGAGAGAAGAGGTAAGACTCTGGATCAGGGTCAGAGCCCGTGAGTTTGGCCTGAGAAACAGGAGTACTTTAAAGAGAGCCTGGATGAAATCTGAGGGTCAGCGGCTGGGACAGAACAAAGAGCAGGATCCTAGAGTCACATTGGAGCAGAGTTTCTGTCTGCTGAAAATCCCCCGATGGAATTCGGGTTCAGATTAGCAATTTTCCATTTCCCTACACTTCTTATATAGGCCCAATCCTGCAATCAGATTCATGTAGGTAGAGCCTTGTGCCTGGGCAATTCATCCATGCAGATCAGAGATCCTACAAAGACATAAACATGCTTAACTTTACATATTGTGTGTGAAATTCTGGCTTCATTGCAGTAAATGGCAAAAGTGCGGGGGGAGGGGGGAGAGCATGGATCAGCGTTCACATTGCACTTCCCATCAGTACCTGGCCCAAGCCAGGGAAGCTAATCCAACCAGTGAACCAAATTCAGTGTGAATCCTGATCATGTGCCACCTGATGCACATTGCACGTATGCTAAGAAGAATGGCAAAAGCCACACTGACTGCAAGGAAGCCAGGATTTCACCCTGACAATACTCCCAGTGACTTCACTGGAATTATTCACTGGTCAAACTCCTTGGCGTAAGGGCCTTCTGACCTATATGTTTTGTACAGCGCTGGCCACATTTTCAGTGCTTAACAAATAAATAATACCTGCACCAACGGTGTAGTAGTTTTCCATGAAATTATTCTGCCCCTGTTTGTTTCAAATTTACTTTCAGGATTTTGGAGCCACCTGAATTAAACAGAAAAATGATTATTCTGGTGATATTTTGCACCCCAGATCTGTGGATCATTCAAGTGACATTTTAACCTTGACAGAACAGGGAACTTGAAGCCAGTTTTGCAGGTATATGCAAATTAAGCTAATAATGGCACATTAGCAGGCGTGAATGCCTAAACATTAGCACACTTCATGCAACAAAGTGGGATTTAGGCTTTCATTCCCTAGCTCAGTGCTTCTCTGCAAACTTGAACAAGAGGCCACCAAGTTTGGGTGCCTCCGTTTTGGGTGATAACCAAACTGAGATAACTTGGGTCTAACTTTCAAGAGTGCAAAGCACCCAAACAGTCATCTGTAGTCAATGGGAGATGTTGGTGCTCAGCACCTTTTCAAAAATCAGCCTCACGGTGCCTGAAATTTCGTCACCCAAAAATGGAGGCATCAAAAATTAGAGGCCAGCTGTGAAAATGTAGCTGCCTACTGCCCAGCACCCCCTTCCGGATGGTTTGTACGTAAGTTTGAAGCAGTACCCAGGTGCCTTATCAACTCGAAACATCTGTATTGGCATTACATATTCTACAAGTCTTGCCAAAGAGTAAGTGGCAGTAATAGGGCATATTTGTCAGGAGATAGTTTAATAGATCAGGTATCATACATACCAGCAGAGCGTTTCACATTAAATAAGCAGTGAGACAGGTAAGTCCTGTCTGGGATGGCTGGTGTGCTAAGAACCCAGCATAGAAAAATAAGGAGTGGAGGAAAAACAAGCAGCAGATAATCAATGATTTTCAATTTTAAAAGTGCCTTAACTCCAGCTGAGTGTTTGTTTGGTAGATGGCCTGGTCTTAATAACATTAGCATCTAAATGGTCCAGGTTGGCTTTGAAATTAACACCTCAGTAAGATAAATGGGTAAGCAGAGGTCAGATCTGTTGCTGATACTATTATTTACCATTGAGTCTTGGAAGCTGTTTGTGTTACCGAAGAGTGTACACACTAGCAACTGGAAAAACACCAGAGGGTTTGGTTTTGCAAAACCTCCTCGGTCTGGGATTGATTTTGAAATAATTCATCAGTCCAGTTTTGATTTTGCAAAATCAAAAACCAGGGTGGGGTGTGAATCCAGATCATATCATCGATGCAAAACCTCCACATTCATCCTCTGGGTTTTGTCCCACAGCCTAATCAGACTAGTATAATATGCAGCAAAACCCCAAAGTCGCAGGATCTCCGAGTTCCTTGTGGCTCTGTTTTTTGGAGCACACTTGCAAATCTCTGAAACATGGTTATTGTCACAATGCTTCTCTTCCCACACCCTCTGACTAACTCAGCAGGTGTGGAAAGAAAAAGGAAATGCAGTATGAGTGGCACCTAGTGGGGAAACTTGGGTGATGCAAGAAAACCCACCACCTGCTCTCTAAAGAAGCATAAGTGAACATAGAAGAGAGGCAGTTACAATCATCAGAGGTCACTGGGGATTATGGGAGGCATACGGACAATTCAGAAGGATTGTCACTGAAACGTGGCCAGGGCACAAGGCGATTGTGGAGAGACTTCTTCACTGGAGCCCACATTTCCTCTTTCCTGGTGCTTTTGAGTTTTTGCACTGTAAAGTAAATGACATTCCTCCTACTCCCTGCAGTAGAAAATGGAACCAACCCAGGCAGCTAGACATAGGATCTACTCCCACTTTTCCTGGGCATCATCAGCCCCCATCCCATCTCTCGGAAAGATCAGCTCCCACAACCATTCCTGGGTAGCCAAACGTGGGATTTCACACACACCTTCCTCTCCTGGCCAAACAAATACGTAATCGAATTCCCTCTTTACCCTAGCAGGCAGGCCTGGATTAACCAATGTGCACTGGGCCCCATCTAAGGGGAGGTCACAACCATGGGGGACCCACCCATGCACAAAAGAACAAAAACAACTCAGGGCAGGAAGGGGGCAAGGCAGGGCATCACAGGAGGAGGGCCCCCTGCCTGCATGCCAGAGCCAACAGGCCCAAGCCAGCCCCACCCCATGGGACAGGAGCCGCTGCAGGGTGAGTGCAGGGCGGGATCACTCCCCAACCCCCTCCCCGGGCCTCCCACCCACCCACTCCCCAGGGCAGGGAAGGTGGGGCCCCCAATTGCCATAGTGCCCAGGACCCCAACATTCTTTAATCTGTCCCTGCTAGCAGGGAGTCTGAAGCAATTTGCTTGTCATCACTTGCTCAAGGGAATATCCGGGGCACAGAATGAGATGGGCCCATTAGGGACATAGGACTGGAAGCCCCAAGTCCAGTCCAATGCTACTGCAAGAAATCCCATCATACAATCCACTTCATAAATGTATCAAGAATCATTTGACAACTAGTTTGGTTTATTACATCGTTTCCTTGCACTCCACCATTTGTCTCTCTGTCTCCATGTGTTGTCTCTTGTCTTATGCGTTGATTGTAAGCTCTTTGGGGCAGGAACCCCAACCCCTTCATTGGGTACCAGGGACTCTTCGCTAACTGCTGGCCTAGTTCCACACATGGGCTGTTGACCCCTTTCTCTCGTGGATAGGCACTTTGTGGCTGAATCTATGCCCTTCCTAGGCAGCTCCACAAACAATCCACCCTGAAATCGCTCCTGATCCCAGATCTCCCACTGGCCAGCAGAGCGCTCCCATCGCCAGCCTGCTCGCCACGCTGGTTTCTGAGATGAGACGGAGGAAGTCAGTCTCCTGCCACTAGGCCAGGCCCCGCCTCTTGGCCTGGCTCCGCTCGGCTAATCCACTTTCATATGGCAGACTTTTTCCCTTCTTATCAGATTCACCACCGCCCCGTCCCCTGCCATGCCCCCTCATTCTGCCTCTCTGGAGGGTTTTGTGCCTTGACAGGAGGAGAAGGTTTCTGATGGTTCCAGACTCCTGCTCCAGAGCTGGGAGTTGGAGAAATCCTGGTGGGTTTTTTTGCCGCTGTAAGATTTGGCCTTCGCCTGTCAGAGACACGCACACCTTGCGACCGGGTGTCCCGGATGGGGGCAGGCAGCCCGGAGAGACATTCCCTGCTCAAGAGCTCTGTAACCCTAGCAACCAGCAGAATGGTTACTCTGCCATCTGGGTTACCATGGCAACGTGAAAAGCCACCATCCACTCTTTCAGCCACAGAGCAGACAATTTCCTTTTGCTTTCTGTGTTTGCCATACAGGGAGCATCTCCAAGTGCGCTAATCTGGGTGCCCTGTAATCCCTCCCTCGCTCCCAAATACACTCCTTGCTCTTAGAGGCTTAAACCCAGCACGAAACCTCCAAAGCAGCAACGCCCCCAGCACTTGATTCATCGGCCCCTGAACCAGCTGAAAGAACAACTGCATTTCACACTCAGAGCACTTCGGAAATATGAATGAGTCCTCACTCAGCCCTATCCCTGCCAACGCCTCTTTAGAGATGGGGAAACTGAGGCACAGAGCAGGGACCTGACTAGGCCATGGTCACCCAAACAAGTCAGCGGCAGAGCTGAGAAAAGAACCCAGGAGATCCCGGCCCCAGGTTTGTGGATCAGACCACGCCCCTCTTGCAGGTCCAATCTCCAACAATGCAATTGTTTCTAAAACTGAATCTTCATTAGCGAGGGAGACTAAATCCTCCATTACTCCACAGAACAAATAGGGGAGGAGGAGAAGCAGAGGAAGGGTGCACTTGTGCCTACTCAAATTCCTCAAGTCTGAGTCTAGTGTACAGTAAATCTGCTCTCTAGCGGTAGTTCCAATTACAATGCTTAGCACAGACAATGACTGTTGGACTACGTTACCCAGAATCCCTTACAGGAAGTTGGGTGTGTCTCCTTTTGAAGAGTGAAAAATAGAGCTGGATGAATTTTGTTAAGAGCAAACCTCATGGTTTCTATGTTTTCCTTGCAAAATATTAATCACAGATGTGAGTCTTCTCTGATGCAGATTTTACATTAAGCCAATTGTATTTATTTATTTGCATCAACAACCCCTTGCAAAATGGCAGCTTTCACATCAAAACATGCAACCTCTTGGCATTTCAGTCTTGACTGGAAACAAGTGTTGAAATCCAAAATTCTGAAAATGTTGAGGTGTATGATCTTGGGACCTAATGCATTAAAGCACTTAAAGCACACTCTTAAAGTTAAGATCATTGAGGTCAATGGGAGTACTCATGTGCTTAAAGACAGGTTTCAGAGTAGCAGCATGTGCTTAAGTCAGTGGTCCCCAAACTGTGGGGCGTGCCCGGGGGCACAGAGAAATGTCCAGTGGGGCCTGGGCCAGGCTCCCGAGGGGGCGGGAGCACCACCCAGCCCTGCTCTGCCCCCAGTTCCACTCCACTAGGGTTGCCAATTTTGGTTGGACATATTCCTGGAGGTTTTATTACATGACATACAGGTCTGTCTCATCTTATGCTGGGGTTACGTTCCGCGGTCAGCGCGTAGAGCGAAAACCGCGTATAATCACAATTACATTGAGTGTAATGGCGGGCGGAATCGCCCGCATTACAAGAACATTATTTCAATCGTTATTTTTCTCTTTTTTTTGTTTTTTGTTTTTGCCAACCGCGTAAAGCTGAATTCACGCATGTTAAATGCACGTAAGATGCGACAGACCTGTACTCTTTAAGTCCTAGAGACTCCAGAACAATCCTGGAGGGTTGGCAGCCTAATGCAGCCCCACCCCTGGTGCCAACCCCAGCCATAGCTGCAGCTCCCACTCTCAGCCCCCGGCCCCCGCTCTTGGCCCCCAGCAATCGCTCCCAGACAAGGCTCTGCTCGCGGCCCTGGGAGGCACACCTACATTCTGCTAAGAAAATAAAAATATAAGAACGGCCATAATGGGTCAGACCAAAGGTCCATCCAGCCCAGTATCCTGTCTACCGACAGTGGCCAATGCCAGGTGCCCCAGAGGGAGTAAACCTAACAGGTAATGATCAAGTGATCTCTCGCCTGCCATCCGGGGGGGCCATGCAAGAGGAAAAGTTTGGGGACCACTGGCTTAAGTGCTTTGCTGCACTGGGACCCAAAATAGGACTGTGGAGTCTGAATGGAGCTAAGTGAATTTCCCTCAGCTGTAATCTCTGTAGACTGTTGTCCTCTTAAGGAACCTTGCCCTAGAATCTGAGGCCCTTGATTTTTTTAAGAACCTTTCCAGTTCATCTTTGAAAGCGCGTGGACCGTGGCAGGCAAATGATAACGCTAACTAAAAGCTTGCTTTACCTTGGTGCTTTAATCAGCGAGGGTAATTAACACTGTATTCCGGTATTGTGCACTGCTACATTGTGCCTCCCTCAGGGGAGGAGCTTTTAAATTCAGGAGATTATGATGGCACGAGGCAGCTCTTCCTGCATTGGTGCTGCCGTCCTTGCAGCTAAATCTCTGAACGGCTTGTGTGCCCACTGAGTAATGAAATAAGACAGCCGTCCATGACAAGCAAAATAACAACCACCCTGACAGATTTTCATTTAAACCAGCTCCTCTGGCTGCTCACAGGAGAGACAAGAAATATCAGCTCTTCTCATATGAATTCTCTCCCTCCCTGCCTGTGGAAACCTGGCTCGCTCATCCTGCACAGCCACTCCCAGCAAGGAACGGGAAAGACCGTCTGTCCCTTTAGAACGGGCCAGATTTGTTGTTTGCCTCCCATCGGAAAGCGAGCTCTGATTTTAGAGGTGTATATGGAAATAGATTTATAGACAACTGAATTAAAAATAGTCACAAGGAACTGAAAAAGCTTTGCTTACTAGCTGGCTTTTTTTATTTCCACCTTAGGCAGCTCGCGGCTGTTCAAAAGCTGTCATCTCCCTAACGTGAGGCAGAATTTGCATCTCACCAACCAGCAAAGAATAATCAGGTTTATTCCCACATCCCTGGGACTCGCATTCAAACCGGTTTCTTTAATGTTTGTTAACTAAACAATGACTTTTGCTCTGGAAGGGGAGTGTATTGGAATGGCTTCGACCAAGCCACTCGGAGAACGATTAAAACTGAACTTCGGAATGACAAAGGAGCCCAAATGTCACTGTGAATGTGGATGAAACATGGACCCTTGGAAAATGCCAGCAGTGCCTCTCGTGTATCTGCACGACTGCTGCCCTTGTTTGTCGTTAGGATTGGTCTTCTCAATCCCAGCCCCACTCCCTTCACTCAGATATTGGGCTACATTCTGCTCTCCGGGCTAGATTCACAGATGTGCTTTGGTCATGCAATGCTTAGCACTGTAACTCCTCACTCCTAGGTGCCCCTGCCACCTTGTGCAATCCTCATCCCAGAGTCAGAACATAAGAATGGCCATGCTGGGTCAGACCTATGGTCCATCTAAACCAGTATCCTGTCTCTGACAGTGGCCAGCACCAGGTGCTTCAGAGGGAATGAATAGAACAGGGCAATTTATTGAGTAATCCATCCCCTCTCGTCCAGTCCCAGCTTCTGACAGTTGGAGGTTTAGGGACACCTGGAGCATGGGGTTGCAGCCCTGACCATCTTGGCTAGTAGCTGTTGATGGACCTGTCCTCCATGAACTTATCTAATTCTTTTTTGAACCCAGCTATACTTTTGGTCTCCACAACATCCCCTGGCAATGAGTTCCACAGGTTGACTGTGCATTGTGTGAAGAAGTATTTCCTTTTGTTTGCTTTAAACCTGCTGCCTATTCATTTTATCAGGTGACCACTAGTTCTTGTGTTATGTAAAGGAGTAAATAACCCTTCCCTATTCACTTTCTCCACACCATTCATGATTTTAGACCTCTTTCATATCCCCCTTTAGTTGTCTCTTTTCTAAGCTGAACAGCCCCAATCTTTTTAATCTCCCCTTGTCTGGAAGCTGTTCCACACCCCCAATCATTTTTGTTGCTCTTCTCTGCACCTTTTCCAATACTAATATATCTGTATGAGATGGGAAGACCAGAACTGCATGCAGTATTCCAGGTGTGGGAGTACCATGGATTTATATAGAGGCAATATGATATTTTCTGTCTCATTATCTATCCCTTTCCTAATGGTTCCTAACACTCTGTTTGCTTTTTGGACTGCTGCTGCACACTGAGCGGATGTTTTTAGGGAACTATCCACAATGACTCCAAGATCTCTTTTGTGAGTGGTAACCACTAGTTTAGACCCTATCATTTTATAGGTCCCCAGGCTCCACATACAATCCACAGGGAGAGTTAGGCATCTAACAAAGGCATTCCCAGAAGCCAGCAAGCTGAATGGGGAGCCATCTAAGCTAGCCAGGGAAAGAAATGCAGAGAAAAGGGGCAAGACTTAGGGCCCAGACTCACAAAGGTACCTAGGTATCTAACTCCCATTGACTCCGGACTGACAGGCCAGAGATGGCGCCTCCCACCAGTTGGGATTCTCAGCTGTGAACCCTCTTCCGGAGGCAGTCACCTCAGCCAGGTCAGTCCTTTCTTGCAAAAAAACAGAGAGAGACCCCTCCACTGCAGGGTGCATGGGGCCAGCACCTGGGAGATGGGAGACTCAGATTAAAATCCCAACTCCGCCTGAGTTAGAGCAGAGACTGGGACCCAGGTGAGCGTCCTCGCCACCAGATTATTGGCTCTAATGGGGCGGTCCATCCCAATCTCTCCTCTGGGAGCTGTTCCTCTTTGTCTAAATAATTCCATATTTACTGGGTGAGAGAGCGACTGACTCTGTAGCCCAGGGACCCGGGCACTCACCTGGGAGATGGGAGACCTGGATTCAAATCCCTGCTCCAAATTATACAGTGTGGAGATGCAAATCAGTGTCTCCAACACCCCAGGGGAGTGCTCTAAGCACTGAGCTAATGGGTATTCTGGGCCCGGCCCCCCACTGTCTTTTGTGCAAGGCTCACTCCGGTAGGCATGCGCAGAGCCCGGATCAGGCCCTGCCGGTGACATAGGCAGGGAAAGAACGCCTAGTTTGAGAATGCTGCTGTGGGGGGCTCCCAGCAGCTTGTTAGCCGTGGGGCAGAGTCAGGACTTTGTTCACTTCTACCAGTGGAAAATTAGGCACCGGGGGACTTCAGGCAGCAGCCGAGCAATGGCTTTGAGAATGTCGGGAGTGCCTAAGTGTTGGATTTCGGCACCTAAGGAGGCAGTTAGGCCCTACGTATATTCATGTCTCTAGCCCCCCACTTAGTCCAATGTAAATCAAGAGCTAATCCCAGGCAGGCAGTCTCTGGAGTTACTCCACACGGATACCAGCAAACCTGAAATCAGAATATGGCCCACGGGCTGAGCAAGTGCAAACAGGTTTAGGATCAAAGGGTCTTTTCAATCCAAAGCACAGCGTTTGCTGCCATGAGCACGAGAACGTGCCAAGGCAGTGAAACAAGACCGAGCAGCCTGGGCCACAGGAGCTAATTGTAAAGGACGTTAGGCTCTAAACCTGTCTCGTCTGAGGACCCCACCTGACGCCACTCCCAGCCACACCTCCACAGATAGGTACCAGAATCCTTTGCTCTCCTTCCCGCTCTGGGTGGGAATGGGTGGGCGCTCAGGTTTACAAGCCACTCATGTGACCAGATGCTGCCAGGTGAGTGCCTGAAAGCTCATCGCCTTCAGTGGAATGTCAGGGTGTCCAGCACCACCCAGGAAGCCTGACAGCAGCTGAGCAAACAGGCTTCAGCAGAGAAGAGAATGGGAACAGATTCACCCACACACCTCAAGTGCTGGGGACAGCCCTGAGGGTGAAGACCTATTGCCTGAGAACTGCTGCACTCAAGGCTCCTGTCAAGTCTTTAAACAATAATCCCCCCTGGCCCCCGTCCGCCCAGAAAGACAGTTGCAAAAATGTAACTAACAAGCAATAAACAAAGTGACACAAAGTCTGTGGCCTGCTTGGCACAGAAGCAGTTTCCACCTCTAAGATTGTCTCCTAGCATCTCCTGCCCATTGCCCCGCCCCCTACCCACTGCAGCAGGTTGTCATTTTGTTGTTTTTCAGCTCACTGGGGCAGTGACCGTCCTTTTATTTCACAGATCTATAGACTGTAAGGCCAGAAGGGACCATTATGATCACCCCCGCGTCTGACCTCCCCTCCCGCCTAGCACAGGCTTGAGAATTTCACCCAGTGATTCCTTCTGCCAGCCCAATACACTGTGGTTGAACTAGAGTGTATCTTTTAGAAAGGCATCCGGTCTCTTTGTAGAGACTTCAAGTGACGGAGAATCCACCCCATCCCCGTAAAGTATCATGCAGAGTGACTGCACTAGAGACAGTACATAAAAATAACACTCTGTGCAGCTACAGCATCTGCTATCTAAGTGCTCTATGAATAGTGATGAATTGAACCTCATGGCACCCACCATGAACTGGGGCCATACTAAGATCCCCCTTTTACAGATGGGTTAACAGCACCGAGCTAAAGTGAGGTGCTCAAAGACACAGCAAGTCTGTCATAACAGTTGGGAAGAGAACCTGATTCCTGGTCCTCTGCTGTTGGAGCTCTGTGACATTACCTCGCTTCATTAACAGAGGCATCTGGGGTGGAGAGTGAGCCATGCTCTGAGTGCTGCCCTGACACTAGGTTGGCTGATGGAATGCTCTTTGTAATCCGTTCTCTGCTCTCTGCAGCGTGGGGAACAGAGTGACAGTTCCAAGGCCCGGATTGTTTTGGGAATGGGCCTCCCGTGCTCCCTAACAGAGATCGGGACAAGGGAGCAGGATGGAGATGGGGAAGACAATGGAAGAGAAGAAAAGGAGGAGGAGAGGTGGAGATAGAAGTCAAGAGGACACGAGCAGCAAGTAGTTGTGTTGTCCCTGAACCCATCACTCCCCGCTGATATCACCTGTGAAATCCACAGAATCCAATATTTGATCCAGGACAATTCTGCCTTCATCTCGTGACCCACCACAGCTGTAATACACCCCCACTGTGCTCTCTTGGGTGGCTCAGGGTGTACTTATCCCACTGGCGATGAGTACAAGCTTCTGTATCCAGACTAAAGGACTGGAATCCATACAAGTGCAGGGGGAGAGTTCTGTATTTCAGGGAGTTGATTCAACTCCCCCTCCTCAAATGACCAATCCAGGGGTCCCAGTCATTGGTGGGGGCAGATAGGGACAGAGCCGCATCCTGGCACTAGTAATCTCCTTGTGAAATGAGCATGGGCTTCTTTAATGAGAGGCAGCTGTCTTTGTAGTAACGTGGTATTAACTCCACCCTGATTGTACCAAGAGATGCTCATTCTCACTGAAATAGCTAAAAAAAATTGCCTTCAATATCTGTCCCCAGGTCATGGCCCCGAGTGTGGATGGAAACTAGGCGTCTGACACCATTCCAAACTGGCACCCATCCCAGGAAGATGTGGAGGTCACATCTCCTCGTGCTTTGGTGCAGCCTCCAGCAAAGATCCCAATAAATAATGTAAAAACCCATATCAATATTTCAACACATTTTCAAATCCAGTGACACGAAACTGCTTCTGACTCTTTCTTCCCTGCTGAGTGCGGTCTAGCGGCAACTCACAAGTTATTTTTAATGTGAAATCTGCATAAAAGCAGATTATCTGACATTCCCTTTCCTTTAATCACGGGCTGGATCTACCCAGCGTGACGACAGACCCTGGCATTACAGAATGAAAGGAAAGATCAGAGCAAACTCAGAGCTGGGGAAATAGCAGCCTTTCTCATTTCTTCAGCTTGGACCCAAATCAGGGCAACCCTCAACTCCACTGTGAATGGCAGGCGCTCGTCCCCTTGCAGGAGGGATCAGCACGCTGCAGGACCAGGCTTTTATCTCACATTGTAGGGAAGCGGATCAGGAACACAGCGCTAGGCAGAATCCAATCCTGAGCGGTGCTGAGTCCACTGAGTTGTGGCTGCTCGGCACCCCCCAGAATCAGAGCCATACTTTGCATCCTTTTTTCCAGCCATTTTCATATTCCAGCCTCCAAGGCCCAGAGTTTCTAGGACAGGGCTTTCCCACGCCCCCGCTACTTGATTTTACCTCCAGTCCAAGGCAGAGCATTTTTAAGAATTACCGTTTTAATTGGCTGGTTCCTCCTGCCCGGGGACCCCCAGGCACCTGAATAGCATTTGCAAACAAAATGACAAACTCACACCATGAAGCTGTGGGGCTGGGGAATTTCCTGATTGGCAGGCTGCATCTCTGTGCCCAGAACAGAGATGGATTAACTCTTTCTGTTCCCCTGGGGCTGTTTAGTATCATTATTTATTATTCGTATTACAGTAACACCATGTGCAGCTGGTCGACACTAGGAATTTGCATTTGGCAGGAAATTTTGATATTTGACATTTCCCACCCAATGGAGATGTGCATTTTTTTTTTTTTTTCATTTTTGGAAAATTTCATTTAGAAAAAAATTCAACATTTCATTTCAGGATAAAATTTTCGTTTCAAAACAAAATTTCCCATTTTTTCCTACATAGTTTTTTTTCCATAGGAAATTTTGTCTATGTCAATAAACAAAAATCTTCCAATCAGCTCTACTGAGGAGCCCCAGTCATGGACCAGCGCCGGCGTGTACTAGGCGTGTACAGACACAGATCAGAGATGGTCTCTGCTCCAAAGTGTCTACAATCTAAGGCTGACATTAAAGCATGGTTCTATCCTGGACCCCACTTGGTCTTACAGGGGCAAGGTTGGCAAGAGCCAAATGGAAGTGATTTTATTTTAACTTGGGGGGTATTTTAGACCCTTCCTCACTGGATGTGAGGAATAAGCTCCACCCCCTTGTTAATGACATCAAAGGGGGAGTCCTCTAGGGTTTCCTCATGGCAGCAGGGAGACAATCAGCAGCAGACCCAACCTGGGGGCACTGTGACACACACATAGGGTGACCAGACAGCGAGTGTGAAAAATCAGGACTGGGGGTGGGGCAGAGGGAGCATAGATAAGGGACCATTTGCTCATCTAGCCTGGATTCCTGTATAGTGCAGACCATTACATTTCATGCTGGAGGATGAGGGTTGAGGCCCGTGTGATTTCAGAGGGGACCCAAAGTGAGATGACCATCTTGCATTTCTCCTAGTGTGACCAGACAGCAAATGTGAAAAATTGGGAAAGGGAGTGGGGGGTAATAGGCGCCTATATAAGAAAAAGACCCAAAACCAGGACTGTCCCTATAAAATTGGGACATCTGCTCACCCTACACACACACACACTGAGGTACTCAGCACTAAGCACCCCTCCTGCTCCTCCCCATCCCCAAGAGATAGGTAGGGCAGGTGGGTGGGATTGGAGTCACTTTCGCCAGCTGGGGGAGGAAGGACTGGGTGGGGGAGGGTGGGGCTAATCAGACATAGACCAAAGTGACTTGTGGCTTTGGGAGCCCAACCTGAGACACCTGAAAGGGGTGTGGTTTTCAAGGGCAGGTGCTCAGCACTTTCTTCAAAGCAAGCCCCTTCAAGGTGTCTCGATATGGTGTTCCACTTGGGACAATCTCAGTCCTACTTTCCATTTTCTCTCCCCTTCAGCAGATCAAAGGACCACTCAGCAGGGAGGGGAGAACTTGGCACCTACCCTGCCAGCGGAGGAGGGAGGGGACCGGAGACCAAAGGCTCTGTCAGCTGTTTCTTTTTTTCCCCAGGCAATGAAACCATCCCCCGCACCATACCGCTCACGGGGGAAGGGGTTGTTTACCCCCAGGATCCCACCCCGGCAGGCAGATATCTGGAAAAGGCCTGCCCCCATCTGCCTCTCTTTCTGTGGGGGTGGGAAGATACTTCCTTTGCTACTGGGAATCTGGGGCAGGAATTTTTCAGGAGTACATTCTGCCCCCATTAGTGTTAACTGTTGGGGGTGGGGAGCATGGTCCTGTCCCTATTCACTCCCCTCCCAGCCTGGCAGGTGCTGGTTCCATCTCCCCTACTGCGGCTGTAGGGCTGACTTCTTCAGCAGCTGAGCTGCCTCCCTCCTGCTGCTGCCGGGAGAAAACACTAGGGGGCTCCCTCTCAAATGTCAGCAGCAGTGGGGCAGGAGCTTAATCCTCAGACCAGGAGTGGAGCAGGGTTCCCCACAAAACACCCAGAAAACAAAATGTAAAAGTTACCGCCATATTGGGCCATCCTTGACCCTGACGCTTTGTATTTTTCATAAGTGAAGGTCCAGGGAGAAGCAGACCTATCAGATCCTCTCCCTGGCCTGCTCGAACCCCCTGCAGGATACAGGACATGGGTGCGGAATTGGGGCCAGAAATTCAGGCATCTGCACAAACGTATTGGACAGTGTCTGGGTGACACAAGATCAGCCAGCAGACTCCATCGGATGCAATGTCTGGGTGACCAGAGACCGGCCCACAGGCCCCATGGGACACAGTGTCCCGGGGATGTGAAAGCAGCCAGAGGATCACAGCAAAAGCCACAACTGAATCAAACTGGAATGAAATCAGAAACATCTGAACCACAAATCCCTCCCTGGGGTCAGGGCATTGACTTCAGGGGAGCTCTTCCACCAGGGATCCAGTCGGCCCTTTATTTGCTTATTTACTCATTTGGACTCAAACCAAGAGAAATGCTCCTGGTGCCGTGCCACCAATTAAACATATGGTCAAAAGGATACAAACAAAACAGCAACAAACCCGGCCCATAGAGAACCAGCCGGCAGGAAAACCACTGCATGCCCACCCTTGGACTGCCAGCTGTCTAGGCCCCTGCCCACACTGATGAGCGGGTAGTTTCCACCACTGCCCCCAAGGATGCCCCCTGAGCCACTACAAATGTTTCGATTCCTCCAATCCCCTTGCAAATGGCTCAGTTTGAACTCTATCAACGAGGCACCACAGCGGGGCAAGAGAACTCGCAACACATCAAACCTGCCCTTTACATTTCATTTCACATCCACTTGCCATGGGCACCCAGCTGCATGTGACCCGGCAGACAAAGTAATTGTCACGAAACCATGATGCTGCATCTCAGAGGCTGGGTCTTTGAGTCATGGCGGAGGCTGGCTCAAATACTGGGGTTTTGAATGGCCATGCAAGCCCAGCTCGTGGGAGATGGAGCAGACCTGTGCAAATCAGGAATCTCCCATGAATGAAGGGACGGGTGGCCACCTTATCCCAAGAAACAGCATTTTTTCCTCCATACCCCCCTGTTCATTTAATTTCATCACCAGACTCATGGCCCAGGGCTGAAGGAGAGAGTGAAAGGGCTCTTCCAATCAGTGGGGGCATTGAAGGACCATCATCATCTCCTAGCATTGCTATGGTAGAGTGCTTGAGCACTCTACCAGCCACGGAACTGAGGCTGTGTCTACACTGGAAGACAACGGGATACATGATTCCCTACTGGAGATGCTCCACCAGCGGCAGAAATGGTGGAAGATAGAGAGGAGACAGGGGAACATGCAGGCTCAGGCACTGAATTATCTAAACTGGCTTTGTAGTGAAAATACTCAAGCTTTGGGTACACTACATCTTCCATCACTGACACCCACAGTGGTAAAGACGCCTGTGGTGGCCTGTCTACAGTATGGCTTCCACTGCCGGTGGAACTGCACAGATGGTGAATTATAGGTCCCATTTCTTCCAGAGCACAGAAGGCTTGAGAGACCTCAGGCCACTTCTGAACATGGGCCTTTTGTATCACCCTACACTGTGGCACTACCACTGACGGCAGCTAGGTTTCACTACCTTTCATTCCAATGTTGGGGCCAGTCCAGTGCTCTAGTGGCAGAACAAATCTGAATCTGGGTCCCAGGGCTTGCAGGAGGCTTGGAGCGCTACAGAGAAGCATGATCAGTCCTATGGGAGTGGGGCCCTTGGGATGGCTCTTAGGCAGCCGTTCTGGGCTGACACAAGGAGTGGCATGGATGAGCTCGAAAAGAAGGCATATCTGACCTTCCGTAGACGGATGGTGGCCTCATGCCGAGATTCAGGGCACAGTGATAAAGGGAACAATAGAGACATGGCTTTAATTCCTAGATACTGCATGTTTCCTTACCAGCTACTCTGACAACAGCTCTCTCTGCTGGGTCCAGCACTGAATCCTGGCTCTTCCGCTTCTTCTGCTCATGCAGGGGTAAATTCCAAGGTAAGGTGTCACCTGGGGGGCAAGGAGACAGACTTCCCGACCTCTCGCTTCTGTAGGACCTCTCGCTCCGGCACGACCTCTCGCTCCGGCACGACCTCTCGCTGAGGGTCTCTTCATCGGAGGAAGACATGGCCCACACCAGAGGAATGCGCTACTCTTCAACAACAGCGATCTGTGGGTGGATAAAACAACACATGAAGTTCAGCTCCATGGGAAGATACTAGCAACCTTCTCTGGATTTTCCAAGCGGTCCTACCAATACGTGGCCACTGGGTGGCTCAGGGGGTTGGCATTGCAATAGGGATCCTTTCCCGTCCAAGCCACCTGTTCCAGTTTGACACAGGCAAGTAATGAGTGCTGGGCACTTACGACCTAATGGCTGTTCAGCTGCCTAGGGGAAATTCGTTGGCGTGGGCCCCCACTCAGGGTCCCCGTGGAAATGGCGGTCTCAGCAGAAAAGAGCAAAGGCTGAAATAGGCCTGGAGACCCTGAGCGATGTCACTCCAGGGCAGGTTTAAGGCAGGACGGTGCGAGTGGAAGCATACGCTGCTATTGTATGTGATGTGTCTGTTCACCCTTCCTCAGCTCTCATGACACCACCAAAAGCCCTACCAGCACAGAGCTGCCCCCCAAGCCAGGCAGGAGGGCAACAGCTTGAGGGCCCTCCCACCAATGTCCAGACAACACTAGCTGGCACGGCAGCGTCCTCAAAGCAGAAACCTGCCGAGCGCATGCAGAATTCCAGCAGCGAGAGCTTCCTCGCAGCAGTGCCAACTAGAGTCTGCCACAGTGTGAACTGCCTCACAGCAGGGCCCTGCAGTGCTAAACAGAACATACTCAGTGTGAACGTACTCAGAACAGTGCCCTGTGAGTGCCAGCTATGATTCTTGGCCTATGAACTGCCTCCCAGAAGCTGTGAGCTTCCTCACAGCAGTGGCCTGTCAGTGCTAACTAGAACAGCAGCCTCGTGATCTTACACACCATTGCCTCAGTTTCCCATTCTCTGTTACAGGATGACTTCAATCTAGGGCTCCGAATAGGAAGTCCAATAGCACCATCTTGTCTTGGCCACCAAAATATAGGTTGGTATCACTGGAGCTCTACGCACCTTGCTCAGTTCAACAAAGCAAACTCAAGATTTTTTTAAATCTGACAATAAGAAGGCTTCAAATCTAAACTACTAAGAAATATCCATTGTCCCCGATCTTCCCCAAAGTGGGAGCAGCTGTAAAAATCCACTTTATTAAACATTATAGGAAGAAATTGGCAGCGGCTTCCTATCTTAAGTAGCAAGTGAGTCTGTCTAATGTATATTCAGCTAGCAAATAAGCACTTTGCAATAAGACATATTTTAAATCACTCATATTTTATTCTCTAGAACCACTGGGAAAGAAATGTGCCTGACTCCTAAAATCTGTAATGGAGGAGACGCTGTCTCTATCGAGGACAGTAGTAGTAGTAGTATGTAATCAGCGAAACAGGAACAAAGAGAAAAAAAATCAAGAGAAATAAATAATTTCATGAGTCATGCACCTCCCAATGAGAAGCCAAAAAAAATTAGCCATGTTAATCCTCTAAAATATGGAGCTGCACATGGATATCCTGTTCGCCTGCATCTGCCATGCTAAGAGAAATAGAGGGAAAATGTCTCTTCTCCCCATTTTCTTGGGAACACACCCACATCAGGGGCAGCCAGGAATAAGGAATGAAACCCCTGTTTGCGCCGCCGGGGAAGGGGGCTGCTTTTCTGGGAGGAAATTGTGAGGCGGCCGGGGGGGGGGGTGGCAGTGGAATAGCGGGGCGATCAGGCAATCCAGCAGGTGCAAGGAGGAGAGCAATGTGCATGGATTGCAATGGCTTCGGTGCATGCCACGGGAAGATCAGGCCAGGGGACAGGGCTGCTTCTGCAGAAAGCCCCCTCCCCACCCATTCCCCAATCCACCCCCCCAGTCCCCAGCCTCGCCAGCTGCACATTATCGACGGCAAAGCCATCGAGCTGCTGGTCCCCCGCGGCAAAGGACAGAGCCCTGCAAACGCCGCTCCCCGCCGGCACGGGGAGGGGCCGCCAGAGGTGCCCCTTGGCGCCGAGCATCTGCCCTGGATCCAGCCGAGGAGAGGAGCCCGCCCGCACCCCCCGGCTCGCAGCACTTACCCCCGCGCCCGGCGGCGGCCCCCCGGGTCAGCGCCCCGCTCCGCGCCCGGCCCCTGGGGCGCTCACCCGGCAATGGCTGGCTCCGGGGCGCTGCAAAGGCAGGATGGAGAAAATAAATCCCCCCGAAGAATAGGAGCATCCGAGCGTGTGCAGCCCATCGCCGCTCCCAGCCCCGCTCCGCGCTCCGAGCGCAGACACCTCCCCCTGCTCCGCCCGCCCTTCCCGGGAGCCAACGCACGGGGCGGGGGCTCCCCGCACCCCCGGGCCGGAGCGGGGGCTCCCCGACCCTGGCACAGAGCGGGGGCTTCCCTACCCTGGCGCAGAATGGGGGCTCCCCGCACCCCCGGCCCGGAGCTGGGGCTCCCCGACTCTGGCGCAGAGTGGGGGGCTCCCCGCACCCCCGGCCCGGGAGCCTGGCACGGAGCGGGGGGCTCCCCAGGCATGGAGCACTCCCTACAGTACCCAGGGGCTGGCTGTCCCTCATGCCCCCGCCTTGTTTTTCTGGGACCCCTGCAGAGCCAGTGCCCCGAAAGGGGCTCCTCACAACCCGAAATGGGGGGGGGGCTTCACCTCTCCTTTGGCTTTTTGTAGGGCGCTAGAGAAGGGGGGAAAGGGAGGGTCAGCCTGATGGAGAAGGCTGGGATCCGCTTCGCCCCCGCCACGTGTCCAGGGGGCAGGCAGAGTCCGAACCCACCGCGGGCAGGGGAATAACGCAGGCCTCTGCCTGCCCTCCCCCGGCCCCCCAAGAGTCAGCCAGTCTGGGTTACCGGCAGAAGCTGGAGCTGCCCCCAGGGCATGCTGCCCCCTCTCTGTCCCCCTTTCCCATCCCTCCCAGCATGTACCAGCACCCTCACCCCATTCATCCACCTCCACCCACCATCCCCCCATTCATCCACCATCCCCTCACCATCTCCCCACCCCATTCATCCACTTTCACCCACCATTGCCCCACCCCATTCATCCACCTCCACCCACCATCCCCTCCCCCACCGTCCTCCCATTCATCCACCTTCCCCGCATTCATCCACTTCCGCCCACCATTCCCCACTATTGCCCCACCCCATTCCTCCACCTCTGCCCATCATCCCCCCATTATCCACCATCCCCTATTCATGCACCTCTGTTGACATCCCCCACCCCATTCATCCTCCTCCACCCACCATCCCCTCCCCCATTCATCCACCTCCACCCACCATCCCCCCATTCATCCACCTCCATTCACCATCCCCTCACCATCTCCCCACCCAATTCACCCACTTTCACCCACCATTGCCCCACCCCATTCATCCACCTCCATTCACCATCCCCTCACCATCTCCCCACCCCATTCATCCACCTCCACCCACCATCCCCTCCCCCATTCATCCACCTCCACCCACCGTCCTCCCATTCATCCACCTTCCCCGCATTCATCCACCTCCGCCCACCATTCCCCACTATCGCCCCACCCCATTCCTCCACCTCTGCCCATCATCCCCCCATTATCCACCATCCCCCATTCATGCACCTCTGTTGACCATCCCCCCACCCCATTCATCCACCTCTGTTCACCACCCCATATAGTGCCTGTATATAAATCCATCGTATGGCCACATCTTGAATACTGCCTGCAGATGTGGTCATCCCATCTCAAAAAAGATATATTGGAATTGGAAAAGGTTCAGAAAAGAGCAACAAAAATGATTAGGGGGATGGAACAGCTTCCATATGAGGAGAGATTAAAAAGACTGGAACTGTTCAGTTTGGAAAAAAGATGACTAAGTTTGGTCTGACCCAGTATGGGTGTTCTTATGTTCTTATTCATCCACCTTGACCCACCATCCCCGCACCCCATTCATCCATCTCCATCCACCATCACCCCATTCATCCACCTTCACCCACCATTGCCTCATTCATCCACCCCGACCTCCCTCCCTCCTTCCTCCATTCACCCAGTCCAACCCATCTCCCTTTCTCTATCCCCCTCAACCCATTGATCCACACTATCTCCTTTCATGCACCCCTAATTATCCACCCCATTCTCCGCACTGTCCGTAACTCTCTAGCCATGTAACCGTCCCCTCCATTCATCCCTTGTAATCAAATTCCCTAACCAACCAGCCAGCAACCCCTTCACACACTTGCATTTCAAAAGTTAAAACATTAATTTAAATCAAGCCAGTGGAGAAAGTCTGCAGGACTTTACAGGATCCATTGATTCTGGTCAACTAGCGAAAGGAACACGGGAATGGACTACTTCTTTGGAATGAGGGAGATGGGGCGTGTTTTGGAGAGCTAATGGAACAGCTGTACTTCAGAAGGGGGCTAGACATGATCACATCACACCTGTGAGGCAGACTTCAATACTGGGGGAGAGAAAATACGTCCTAAGGCCTCACCTGGGAAATAATTTATCCTGACATAGCTGTGAATTAATCAGGCTGGATCACACATATATCCAGCCATGGCAAGCACACCAGTCAAACCAGTGGGAAAAACTCCCTGGGGATGCCCTGGCAGAGATTCCCCAACCTTGTTCTGTCAGAGGAGGGTAGAATAAACTGCTGGACCTGATCCTAAGCCCCATAGATGCCCCAGGCCCCATGCAGACCCCTGTGGATCAGTGAGAGGCTAGCGAGCATCATCCCAATGCTGGCCCCAGGCCTCTGCTGCAGCTCTGTGTCCTTATCAGCTCTGGGCCTGGTGCCGGGCAGTGGGGTTCAGCTGGAGTTGTGCTACCAGGCCTCCCTTGGCTGCAGTTACCCCAAGGACCCTCTTTAAAGGAGGATCCCCACTGCGGAGTGGGCTTGGTGGGAAAGGCAACAGACCCACCGGCCACGTTGTCTCTTATCAGTAAGCTCATCTGGGTGCAAGGGGGGACAATGTGTGTCCCTCCACTGGCCTGCCAATTCCTCCCCCAGCAGGTCCACTGCCTGCCTTTTCCATCAGGGCAGATCCCTGGACAAGTGAGGAGGTTTTTGTGAGGGCCGGGGGGTGAGGGAGGAGGGGGACATGAGACAGCTGAGTCCCTACATCAGAGGGGAGAGCCGTGTGAAGAGGGTCCCCTCCACACATGGACTGAGTGGTATTTATTACTGGCCCCCATCCTCCTGTTTTTAGTCAATAAGAGGACTGATGTTTTATATATCCATTGTTCATCATTCCAAACCACCCTCTTCTTCCTTTAAAGTCTCATTGCACATGGTCCAGCCTGTCCCACCTACCCTGTCCCTCTCTAGCCCCACCCCTGCCTTTCCGGCTGTCTCAGCACACAGTGTCACCACTGCCAGCATGAGAGCCTTCTCCTGGGCAGTTCCTGTCCTCTGGAACAGCCTCCTTGTCATTCCCCTGCCTCGTCTATTTTCAAATCTCATCTGAAAATGGCCCTTTTCTCCTCCTGTGCTATATAATTGATTACTTGTCTCTATTTGGGGAATACAGTGAAAGATGCTGTACAAAATAAAGCAATGGTATATGAGTATAGACAACCTGGGGAAAGGAACATGCCATAAAAGTGACACATTTTCTTGCAGATATTTAACGGGAGGCTGATGGGAAGAGGGAGCAGTCAGCACAGAGGAGAGGAATCAAAATCAGACCCAAATATAGCTACTGAAGATACATAAAGTCGGAGGAAATTCTATTAGCCACATGTGTGGGACCATTGAGGCTACACATACAATATTACATGACTTAGCACTTACCTTCCAATATCTGAGAACCTGGCTTTCTCCCTGAGCCACAGTGGCTGTTGAAATTAGGTAGGTGCTCAAGTTAACTGTCCCAATATTTAATATTGAATGCCCAGGAGTTGAGGGCAGTGTTTGTACAGCACCTTGCACAATGGAGCCCTGGTCCTGTTGCGGTCTTCGGGCACTACAGTGATACAAAGGAATAATAATAATAATAATAACAAAGGGTGTTCTCAGGAGCGGGCCCTGGACTCTGGGATTCATTACTGTTATGGGCTAGGGACTCAAGTTTGTTAACCTCCAGGGTATGGCACAAAACCCCTCCCTTTTCCCAGACGTTGGCCTTGGGAGCAGGGCTGCTGCCTCTTCATTGGGAGGCATGTGGTTTTCCTTTGTTTCTTCTGCAAACAACATATGTTAAAAATCTGCCTGTGCCTCGCGATGGGCGATCAAGCACATTACAGAACACTAATGAATACGGGGACATTATAAAAAGGCTCCGGGGAGTCATGTGCTCAGGCTTACGGAGTGGGAAGATGAATGTGCTACATCAGCACCCAGCATCCCCTATAAATAGAGCAGGTGGGGGTGGGGGGGTTGGGTCAGAGTACAGCAGGTGCTATTCTCATGTCTTAGCCACCTCACTAAAGAAAGCTAGACTTCCAAAGAATCAGATTTTCAAAGGGATTTCAAAGATGCCAATAGGCAGGTGTTAGGATTTACAAAAGCGCATGAGCACTCAAGGCACCGAACTTACTTTGCATTTTTGTAAAACCCATGAGGTGCCTTTGTAACACTGGCTCCAGGTCTTTCGACTGATTTTTATTTCTGCTTTATTCTTTGGGAGCTGCTCAGACACCGCAGGGATGGGTGCCGTTATCAGACAGATTTTTTATTTTCCTGCTAAGCTCTGTTCATTTTCTTACCTCATCCTTGCCTGCCCCATCTGTCTGTCTGTTTTGTCTGCCTGTCTCATCCAGTCTCACACTTAGACTGCAAGCTGTCTGGGGCAGGGAGTGCCTTCGTTGTTATTTGTCTTTACAGCGCCTAGCACAATGGGTTCCTGAGTATGATTGTAATACAAATATTAACAACAATAATAAGATAGATAGTTTGATCTCTCTTTAGAGCAGCTGGACCTAGTCTGGCTTTCAACCTTTCCAGACAACTGTTCTCCTTTCAGGAGTCTGATTTGTCTTGCATACCCCCCAAGTTTCACCTTTCTTAAAAACTACTTGCTTAAAAAAATCAGACATAAAAATACAAAAGTGTCACAGCACACTGTTACTGAAAAATTGCTGACTTTCTCATTTTTACCATATAATTCTAAAATAAATCAATTGGAATATAAATATTGTACTTACATTTCAGTATAGAGCGGTATAAAGTCATTGTCTGTAGGAAATTTTAATTTGTACTGACTTTGCTAATGCTTTTTACATAGCCTGTTGTAAAACTAGGCAAATATCCAGATGAGTTGATGTACCCCCTGGAAGACCTCTGCATACCCCCGAGGTACACGTACCCCTGGTTGAGAACCAGAGGATAAAGCACTAGACTGGAAATCAGGAGACTTGGGTTCTGTTCCAGACTGCCGCTGAGAAATATAGAAAGGAACGTAAAGTGTAAAGTATAATTAGTCAGGCCAAAAAAAAATGTTGAAGAGCAATTAGCAAAAGACCCAAAAACTAACAGTGAAAATGCTTAAATACATTAGAAGCAGAAAGCCTGCCAAACAATCAGTGGGGAAAGGAGCACTCAAGGAAGACAAGGCCATTGCGGAGAAGCTAAATGAATTCTTTGCACTGGTCTTCACTGAGGAAGATGTGACAGAGATTCCACACACCTGGGCCTTTCTTTTTAGGTGACAAATCTGAGGAACTGTCTCAGATTGAGGGGTCAATAGCTTTGGAGCAAATTGAGAAATTAAAGAGTAATAAGTCACCAGGACCAGATAGTATTCACCCAAGAGTTTGGAAGGAACTCGCATATGAAACTGCAGAACTACTAATTGTGGTATGTAACCTATCACTTAAATCAGCCTCTGTACCAGAAGACTGGAGGATAGCTAATGTAATGCTGATGTTTTAAAAAGGCACCAAAGGCGATCCTGGCAATCAGATGCCGGTAAGCCTAACTTCAGTAACCGGCAAATTTATTGAAACGATAGTAAAGAATTATCAGACACATAGACGAACACAATTTGTTGGGGAAGAATCAACATGGCTTTTGTAAAGGAAAATCATGCCTCACCCCTCTATTAGAATTCTCTGAGGGAGGTCAACAAACGTGGACAAGGGTGATCCAGTGGATATAGTGTACTTGGACTTTCCGAGAGCCTTAGACAAGGTCCCTCACCGAAGGCTCCTAAGCAAAATAAGCAGTTAACGGATAAGGGGAAGGTCCTCACATGGATCAGTCACTTATTAAAAGACAGGAAATACAGGGTAGGAATAAATGGTTAGTTTTCACAATGGAGAGAAGTAAATAGCGGGGTCTCCCAAGAATCTGACCGGGACTCCAGTGCTGTTCAACATGTGATGCTAGCGGACCTGGTGCCAGCTCATGCCAAGGCTCCAAGGCCTCAACTAAACACTGACAAATGCATAGCTGGAAACCAGTCTGGCTCACCCGTGTGTTAGTACTGGTCAAATAGGTGTTAGATTGATAAGAATGTGTTTAGACTTTATGAAATGCTTGTAAATTGCTGTATGCATTAATCTCACTTATAATACCTGCATGGGCGGCGGGTATAATAGGCCAGGGAAGTTAGTTAAGCGTTCCCTGGCGCAGCCGCCCTCAACGGACAATGGGACCGCAGTAGCCCTGCCCCTTCATCGAGGTCCCCACCCACCGCCTGCTGCTGCTGTCACCTGTCTACCTGCACTCCACCCCTCACCCCCCCCCCGATCCCTGCTGCTCACCGCGTCGCTTCTTCTTGGGGGCAGGGGAATGAGGAGGGACGCTGCAAGCAAGCGCCAGGCATGGGGGTCTGGCGGGGGACTGAGGTGGCTTGCTGGGCACTGGGGCCGCCAGCTCAGATGGGGGCGGGGCTGCCGGCTCTACCCAACGCTCAGGTGGGGGCAGCTCTGCCCAGCAGTTGGGGGTAAAGGGGAGGTGGGCGGCTTGGTGCAGTGCTGGGACTAGCCCAGCCCAGCACTCTGGTGGGGCCGGGGGAGTGGCTCGGCCCGGCCCAGCACTGGGACTGACCTGGCAGGGCACGGAAAGGAGCGGCCTGGCCCAGCATTCGGCCTGGGGCTGGGGGGGGCTGGCTGTGGTGGCTGGGGGAGAGGGGGTTTAGGGCTCTGGCATGTGGGGGTGGGGACTCGGGCAGAAGGGGCAGGGCCAGTGGGCTAGCCTCCCCAAAGTGGGTGTTCACCCGCTACCCATTAATACCTGTATTGCATGTTATAAGGCAGTATTTAAGTGTTTTCTCTGTAATTGTAAAAGTATTTGCTCTGAAACTGTAATATGCACCCCTCCCCCACACACACACACACAGTTAGGAGAGAAGCATTACCAAGTGTGAAATATTAGTTTGACATAGCAAGAGTTATCTCCTGCCCAACAAAAGGCCCAGAGACATCAGAGAAGCCCTTGTGGAACATCAAAAGACAAAAGATTTTGTTGATTGCTCCCCCTGCACCCATGAAGAGGAGAGGTGCTGGTGGATTTGTCCCATCAGCTTGAATTCTAGGGGAAGGGAATAAAAATCCTTGACAGGAGGAAACTTAGTTTTTATGCTGCTTGGGTTTAGGGAGAGCAAGATTTCTAAGCATAAGCAAAAGTTCCCCGGTGCTTAGCCTGGGTTAGCCCTAAAGGCCATATAGAGCTTGTTTATTATAGAAGTTTCTTGTAAATAACCTTGTAAATAACTCTTATTTCCTTTTCCTAGTTAATAAATCTTTAGTCAATTTGTAATAACATCGGCTACAAGTGTTGTCTTTGGTGCAGGATCTAAAGTGCAATTGACCTGGGGTAAGTGACTGGTCCTTTGGGACTTGGAGTAATTTGAATATTGTTGTGATTTTTTGGTGCAAGGGACCATGTATCACAAAGGCAAACATACCTGGGTGGCAAGATAGATTGGAGTACCCAAAGGGACTGTCTGTGACTCCAGGTTAAGGATGTGGTAATGCCTGAGGAGTTAACACTTGATATTTGGTTGGTGAAATCTTAATATAGAAGTCACAATCAATTTGGGGTGTGGGTCCTGCTTCTTCACAGTCTGTCCTGACAAGGTTGGTACTCACATTCTTGAGGCACTCCAGACAGCTTGACACAACTTAGTCACAAATCTGGGAAAAGGGGTAAACAGTGAGATGGCAAAGTTTGCAGATGATACAAAAGTGCTCAAGATAGTTAAGTCCAAAGTTAACTGCAAAGAGTTACAAAGGGATTTCGCAAAACTTGGTGAATGGACAACAAAATGGCAGATAAAATTCAGTGTTGATGAATGTAAAGTAATGCACATTGGAAAACATAATCCCAGCTCTACACACAAAATGATGGGATCTAAATTAGCTGTTACCACTCAAGAAAGAAATCTTGGAGTCATTGTGGAGAGTTTCCTAAAAGCATCCGCTCAATGTGCAGCAGCGGTCAAAAAAGCTAACAGAGTGTTAGGAACCATTAGGAAAGGAATAGACCAGAGGTGGGCAAACTACAGCCCGTGGGACTGTCCTGCCCGGCCCTTGAGCTCCCGGCCCCTCCCCTGCTGTCCCCCCTTCCCTGCAGCCTCAGATTGCCGTGCCAGCAGCGCTCTGGGCAGGGGGCTGCGAGCTCCTGCTGGGCAACGCAGCAGCGTGGCTGGCTCCAGCCAGGCAGCACGGTGGCCAGTCCTGGTGCTCTGAGTGGCATGGTAAGGGGACAGGGTGGGGGATAAGGGGCAGGGGTTCCCAGGGGCACTCAGGGGACAGCGAGCGGTTGGATAGGTGTGGGAGTCCCAGGGGACCAGTCAGGGACTGGGGTATGGATAGGGGATGGGGCAGACAGGGAGCGGGGGGGGGGGGCCTGGGGGGGGGGGTAGGGGGGGGGGGGGGTCCCAGAAGGAGGCGGTCAGGGGACAAGGAGCAGGGCGGGTTGGATGGATCAGGAGTTCTGAGGGGGGTAGTCAGGTGGCGATAAGTGGGAGGGGGTGAATCAGGGGTGGGGGCCAGGCTGTTTGGGGAGGCACAGCCTTCCCTACCCAGCCCTCCATACAGTTTCGGAACCCTGATGTGGCCCTCAGCCCAAAAAGTTTGCCCACCCCTGGGATAGATAATAAGACAGTAAATATCGCAATGCCACTATATAAATCCATGCTACGCCCACACCTTGAATACTGCGTGCAGTTCTGGTCGCCCCATCTCAAAAAGATATATTAGAATTGGAAAAAGTACATTTGCATTTGTCAATGTTCAGTTGAGGCCTCAAGGCATTGGCATGAACTGGCACCTTGGAAAAAGTACAGAGGAGGGCAACAAAAATGATTAGGGGGATGGAACAGCTTCCACAGTAGGAGAGATTTTAAAAACTGGGACCGTTCTGTTTGGAAAAGAGACGACTAAGGGAGGATATGGTAGACGTCTATAAAGTCAGGAATGGTGCAGAGAAAGTGAATAGATTTCTTACCTCCATCATAGGGGGCTTGTCAGACTTAATTCACAAATGTCTGTAGAGCCCTTTGAGATGCTCGGCTGGTAGGATCATTGCTAAGTAATACTGCAGCCAACTGCAAGCGAGGTGGTAAGGAAATGACAAATGCGGTGTCTGTGCAGAACTCCAGGGGTCACATTCTCAGCTGGTGCAAATCAGCCTAGCCCTGTGGAGTTCAATAGAACTATGCCAATCGACACCAGCTGAGGATCTGTCCCCGGGGCTCTCTCGTTCATCACTTCGCTAGGCTCCACCTATCAAACCTGCCTCTTTTTTTTCCTTTCCCTTTTTATAAATTATTCACATTCTGTGAGTTGTTTGTTTTCTGTCTCAGAGGCAGATAGGAACTGAAGTGGCTGCTAGGAAGCCACAGACACATCTAGAAACACTAATGCAGCACTTTCTGGAGCAGGAGGAATGTGTGTATTAAGCCAGCATGGCTCCCTCATGGGATCAATCCTTTATGGCCAGGTCAGAACGTAACTTATTTGTCAAAGGCAGGAGACGTAGCTGCCAAAACACAGTGCCTCAGGGTCCCGCCCGGAGCCTGAGGTTCAAATGTTCCTACAGTTCTCTGAACTAGTTCAGTCCTCTCTGGTTGTGAGATGAAGAAAGTGTATTCCATTTGGTTCCAGGTTATAGAAAGTTAGCTGTGGATGACATCTAGTAACGTAAAACCTACTCTACATGGTGCCAAACGACAGAAAACCTGTCCTGAATGGTTCCATATCATGGAAAATCTGTTCCAGACAGTACTGGAGAACCTGATCTGGGAGCTTCCTAAGAACATAAGGAAGGTCATGCCAGGTCAGACCAATGATCCATCTAGCCTAGAATCCTGTCTTCCAACAGTAGCTGGAGCCTGTTGCTTCAGAGGGAATGAACAGAACAGGGCAATTATCAAGTGATCTATCCCCTGTCATCCAGACCCAGATTCTGGCAGTCAGAGATTTAGGGACACCCAGAACATGGGGTTGTGTCCCTGACCATCATGGCTAATAGCCATTGATGGACCTGTCCTCCATGAACTTATCTCATTCTTTTTTCAACCCAGTTATACTTTTGGCCTTCACAACATCCCCTGGCAATGAGTTCCACAGGTTGAGTGTGTGTTGTGGGAAGAGGGCTTCTTATGGTAGTTTTAAATCTGCTGCCTATTAATTTAATTGGGTGAACCCTGGTTCTTGTGTTATGTAAAAGGGTAAATGACACTTCCCTATTCACTTTCTCCTCACCATTCATGATTTTATAGACCTCTATCATATCCCCCCTTAAAGCTGAACAGTCCCAGACTTTTTAAATCTCTCTTAATGTGGAAGCTGCTCTATGCGCCTAATAATTTTTGTTGCCCTTCTCTGCACATTTTCCAATTCTAAAATCTCTTTTCTGAGCTGGGGCAACTAGAACTTAGTGCAGCTTTCAAGGCATGGGCATACCATAGATTTATACAGTGGCATTTTGATATTTTTCTGTCTTATCTATCCCTTTTCTAAAGGTTGTTAGCTTTTTTGACTGCCACTGAACATCACAGAAAGTCCATTGCAGATGATACTATGCTTAAGTACCACATTGATAGAGGCCTACGCTAGATCCAGGCAGTCTCAGCTTCTGTAAAGGTCACCCCAGTAAATGTGTGACATGGGGATCCACTCCTGGATGATTTGGGATTACAGAAAAATGGTGTGAGTGAGTCAAACACTTAACATTTTTGCTGGAATAGCTATGTCAGTTAGGAGAGTGAAAACATCACACCCCTGACCGACACAGCTATACCGGCAAAAACTTAGTGTAGACGCACTTATACCAGCAAAAAAAACCTCCTTTTCCCAGAATAGCTTTGTTTCTTGTACCAAAGCTCCTTAGTCAAATGGTAGGAGCCAATCCTAGTTCTCTGTGATAAAAAGATATCAATCAAATTAAAAGCAAAGAGTCTAAAACTGTAATTCGACCCCTCCTAATGTACAGACCAGAGACTGGTCAGGCCACAAGAAAAGAAATCCGTATGCTTCCCACTCTGGAAATGAAGATGATGAGATGGTGGGACACTCTGTGATAGGAAACAAAGTGAGTCTGTGAGGGGCCTAACACAGGTTACCCCAGTTGAAGACAAGTTGAGGCAGGCTAGGCTATGTTGATATGGACATGTCCAGTGGAGACCCGAGAGTTATATTGGTAGGATGGCCCTTGCAATGATCGTGGAGGGAAGATGACCAAGGCGGGAGGTCAAAGACTCAGTACATGGACTGGATATCAGAGGATGGTAGAGAGATCAATTGGTATGAAAGCCAAGTATACAATTGTGTTTTGGATGGAGGCTATAAAAAAATTACTGACCCCAAATAGGAAAGTGGCAAGAAGAAGAAGAAGGGCTAATTTTTGAGGTGGGAACTGGTATAAAAATAACTTTTCTGGCAGTATAAACTGGGTCTCCTCTAGGAGGGTTTGCCAGTAAGATAGACAGACTGCTGTAGTTATACAAGCAATCTCTTTCTAGTGTAGGCAAGGCCTAGGACAAGGTAAATCTCTTCCAAGGGTTTCTCCACATGAGTTGATTTCATGTGGCTAAGGACTTGGAAAAACTGGTCCCTAAAATTCTGAGTATGTTATGTCCCTCATTCTCCGGGAATCCTCGTTGTGGATGGCTGGTATCCACATTAAGAGCTATAAAAGAAAAATCTCCAAGGATTTCTGATGGACCTCTGTGGAGAGGTCTTTGCGCTGTCCTAGCTCTCTGCCTTCCTTGTGGGTCTCTCTAGATTATGTCTAGGGTTTCATACTTTAGGTTCAAGCCAATAAAATCCCAATGAAGAAAAAACTAGAGAATAAGTTCATATAAAATATACACTGAAAACATCCTCCTTTTAGGATTTTTCTTGTGACTTGCCCAAAAAGTTGGGGGACTCTTAAGGTCCCGTTTGCCTGTTGGCGTTCAGCCAGGGAGTTTCAGGGCCAAAATTTTCCTGTAATTCAAGGAAACATACTTAAATTATGGCTGATCTTCACTCCTAGTATTTGTGTTTCAAAACAAACTTCCACAATACTGCAACTCACCCATCAGGAGATAAAGATACTATCTCCATTTTTCCAGGAATTGCCTGGGTGTATTTTTATCTTTCTCTGAACTGGGATTTTTCCCCAGGTTTCATTTATTTTGCTTATGAACTGAAATTTCAAATACAGCGGTAACCAACACGAAGGGTTCAGCCCTTCTTGGTTCTTGCTGTCACTACCACTATCATCGCCACTAGCTCTCTGCTGCATGAACAGCCGTTGACAGAGCAAGTCGATTGTGGAATGATCTAAAGAGCCACTTGGGAGACAGAAGTATTTAGATAGATTTAAATATTTCCTTCGACACCTGAACTAGCCCTGATTGCCACTTCTGACACTGCAACGTCCTTGCGCTTTTTTTGCCTTTTAGACACATCTCTTCTCTTTCAGAGTCTGTCAGGACGTTTATTTAGCAAAGTAGCAATTATCACAGTCGCACCCGCCTGTTCCACTAGCACCGCTCTAGTTATGAGTCAGTCGCAATTGCCATTATATGCTCGGTTTTCTAGGGACGTGTGATGCAACTGATTGAATGAGCGCTGTGATGAAGATGCCATCAGAACAGTCATCAAGTGGGCCTCCCTCAAACCCCTGCTTGAAACCCACTCCTTTCCCCAAGCCTCCTGTACTGGCCTCCTCTCCAACTGTTTCTCTGTATCTTCTTGTGTTTGGAATTATTGTCCTATATGGTGTCTCTGTCCATGTCCAACATTAAGCACCTCTGGACAAGGACCTTGTCTTTGTTTTGCAAAGCATGGCTCACATCTATGGAGGAGGGCTCGTTACATAATAAATCATCACCAATGAGGAGGATGTGATGGTCCCAAAATGAGATACAAAAGGGTTCTCTTTACGGGGACTGTCAGACAGCTCCCCGTCCCTGTCTTTTGAGCAGGGCTAGACAGAACGCCAGTGGCTAATATCCAGTGACTCACTGCAAAGCTATTGTTTGGAGCTCTGTCCCCTGCCCATTATTTCTTTCTGGTGCCAGTTTGTCAAACAAATGGAATAGTTCACATGCAAGTCTATTGCAAGGGAGGTCTAGGTTGGACATTAGGAAAAAGTTCCTAACTGTCAGGGTGGTTAAACACTGGAATAAATTGCCTAGGGAGGTTGTGGAATCTCCATCTCTGGAGATATTTAAGAGTAGGTTAGATAAATGTCTATCAGGGATGGTCTAGACAGTATTTGGTCCTGCCATGCGGGCAGGGGACTGGACTCGATGACCTCTTGAGGTCCCTTCCAGTCCTAGAATCTATAAGTCCTGGAGGATTTCTCTTTCTTGCATGCTGATTTCCAGACATGTGGGGGGAGGTCAAGGTGATAAGCTCAGGGACGCTTTTACTTGATTGTACAGCACCTAGCACAATGAAGCCCCTGATCCTTGATTGGGGTTCCAAGACATTGCCATAATAGATATAACAATAGGCACTGCTGGCCAAATCTTAAGGGAGGGTTTTATAGCAAAATAGCTATCACTTTCCCACTGTTTCTCCAAAAAGCTTTCCCACTCCAATGCATTTAAATGAGGTTAAAAACAGTCCCCTATTTTTCTCTCTAAATACCCCTATTTATAGCTTCTCAGTACTGCTAAATATTCAGCAGCCGGTGTGCTATGACCCATATTGAACACCCAGAATGTGTGACATGCATCACTACCCATGACACATCATCACCAGACCTCCAGGACATTGTAACTACTCTGTCCAATGCAAATATTACACCAGTTGCGGGGGTGCTGTTTGGTTTGCAGCACTGTGCTTTGGTGTTATGGTTCTTATTTGTTAAATGAACATAGTATGCTCAGATTGTAAGCTCCTTGGGCAGAGACTAACAACACAAACACAGACTGGGAAGGTTCTATCTTAAAGCATTTCTTTTTATTTGTTCTCATAGCTCTTTCGATGTCTGTTTCCTTGATCTGCTTTCCTTGATTTCCCTCTGGAATATTTCCCCTCTCCTGCCTCTGTATCTGAGGCACAGTAATCTACTTGAATGTCAGCACTATTAGATAAGTTTCACCCCCTTTACAAAACCTCACTAAACAGGTTTCATATTTGAAAACGTCACACAGGAAAGTTCCTCTCTGGCTTAGCAGAATATAATGCAATCTGACTGGGTAAAGCTTTCCTGTTTCTTACATTGAGCTTCCCTACTCAGAGCCTCATTTGGATCTCACACCAGTACAACTCCGGTGAGTTGCGTGGATTTACTCCTCCTTTATGCTAGTGTAAATCAGATCAGAATCTGGTCAGGACAGAATCAAAGTTACATCGTTCTACTCAGCAATCAGGTCACTGACAACAAAAAGGCTGAGAAATGCCAGATTTAATTCAAAACATTATTTTCAGACACAGTTCAGGATAAGGGGAGGCACAGTCGCCATCATGTGAACTTAAGGAATGTGAGGCTGAGCAAAGATAAGTGCATCATCCTCACAGGTGCCTTCGGGTCTGACCCCAAATTCCACATGCAGCCATCCCTGAGTTTTGGGCTGTTTGAAATCCAGATCCAGCTCACGATCCAAATTTTGTGGGTTTGGGTCTCTCTCTGTTCGCATTCCATCATCCTAATGCTTCCCACTCCATTCGCCTTACAAACTGCCAGGGAGAAGCACGTCTCCATCCCACACCATGTGGATTATGGCAGAAATGAATCAGATTGAACAGTTAGCTGCAGAAATCCAGCTGGGTTATAGAAATCAATCCAGCTGGGCCCTGTAGGGGGAGGGAAAACCCACCAACTCCTCCAGGAGGAAATTAAATGGAAAGATGTGTTTTGGAGGCAGCAGCTTGAGAATTCCTATCGGAAAACCAGTAAGATCCTCGCTCCCCCAGTACCGTGGGTACTCACCTGAAAGTCACATGCTGCAGGGTCAACACGTTACGCTTTCACTCTGACAAACAAGTTTTTAATCAAGGTTCACAAACAGAGAATATTGCTTATGTCAAGATTTGGGACGAAAAATCCCTCCTTGCTGATTTATTAGACCCAGCCCAAAGCTGGACCTGATAAGGAAAACAGTGTGGTCTAGTCCTTAGGGTACAGGGGCAAGGACTGCTGGGGTCTATTCCCAGCCCAGTTTGACCGCGTGCAATTAACTTGATGTTGCTGTGAGTCAGTTACTCTGTCTATAAAATCTAGCTGCACTACCCCAGAACAGGGAGGTCTTACAGAAAGGGCCTAATCTCTCCTCTCTACATGAATCAGGGATGCACAGGGCCCCATGAACAGGTTGGCCCAGTTGCACCTGCTTAGGCCAGGGCTGCCTTTGGCCATCTGCATCACCTCAGTTTTTGTGATGAGGGCATTTGTCCAGTAGGACCTGGTCTGAGACCCCCAACTCATTTCACACCAACCACCCAACAGATTTCAGTGCAACAACTTTTTACCATCTACCACATAAGCCAGGAGCCTGAGAGGAAAGGCTTTGTATCCCTGACTAATTTACTAATCTGTCCTGTTCCAATTAGGAGACAACTTGTACTTTACCCAGTAACTGTTCCTCCAGCAACACTACCCAGGACAGGTGCAGGTGTTTGAAGACAGTGATAATTAGCTGTTTGCTTTTCTCTGTAGGCAGCGAGATTTACACATCCAGGCAAGCTACATTTTCTTGCTGACTTCACAGTGTGCTTTAGGAAGCTTTATTAAACATTCAATTTCATATTGGAGGGACAGCAGAACTGAGCCTCTCCCCTAACAGAGCGATTTACAGACCACATAGCTGGCTTAGTAGATGCTTCCTCATATCTTTATCTAGCTCTTTTGCTCAGTCTCCTCCCAAACATTTAATGCCAGATCCTTTAACAAGCCTTGAAGTTTAGAAGGTTCATAGTCCAGCAAACGTAAGAAAATACCAGTTGAGCATAAATCAATTTACTCTGTGAACCTGGAGTTCTTTTCCCCTGAAATGATTATTGAAGACATTTCTGCAAGCAACAGATTCATGAGTCTCTTTTTTCTCACCCATCTTTCATCAGCTTCTTTGAGACCAGGAGCCCGTTCGTATCTCAATGCTAACGCATAAGGCTTAATATTCTGCCGAACAATGGACAAATGCAGGGATCAGCAGAGAGAGAATTAAAGAACAATAAATCCTCAGTCAAAAATGAGAAGCTTTTATCACCTTCTAAACAGCATTTTGGTCTGTCTGCAGTAGTTTATAGTGTTTTTATCATCATGCATCAACTTTGTTGTAGGTTTCTGAGAGGATCAAGAAATTCATAGACTCCATGCATCAAAGATTAAACATTAAAATCCCAATCCCTGGGTATTAAAAGCCCTAGATTAAAGCATACACATTTCTCCTCTTTGCTCTCCGGTACACATTTGCTTCAACCATTTTCCAAAACCAGCTAGGTGTTCAGGCAAATGAAGAACAAAAATAAAGCTTTCACATTTGTAAAGAAAAGATAAGAAACCAGAGTACCATGCCCCAGTTCCTAAGCATTGAATGGGAGCTGTCACGGTGCACAGAAGTGTAGAAGGTAGTAGAAAGTGGAATTGCCACAGACACCCAGAGCCTGTCTGGACTGTTGCCATTAGGAGAGCCCAGAACACAAAGTGAACTTTCACAATTGATTGGACTTACGGTGTTGCAGCCGTATTGGTCCCAGGATATGTGAGAGACGAGGTGGGTGAGGTAATACCTTTTATTGGACCAACTTCTGTTGGTGAGAGAGAGAAGCTTCCAAGTGCCACAGAGCTCTTCTTCAGGTTGACCAGACCAACACACAGGGTTTAAAAGCAAAGTTTATTGCTACCGGGCAAAAATCAACTCATTGCAGGTGATAGGCCAGGAGGAAATCTACACTGATAAAACAGATTACCTCACCCATGTTGTCTCTCTACAGTGACCAAACACTTTTTGGATCTTAATCCAAATATTATATTTTACCATGAAGTTCTGTCACCCAGTTTAAATGTTCCAGGTCCCTGATGTGTCCAATATATATACTGATCCCACAGCACATGAAGCAACTGAGCAGGCTGTAAATGGACTGTCATTCCTGTTGTATATTTTGGACATGCTGCACTGCATGAGATGCACACACACATGCCCCAACAGAAAGATCCTGACTTCTGAAAGCTGTTCTAAATGCTGTAGTTTGGCTCCGCGTTCCAGCTGCTGACACAAGACGATGAGCCAGTCAATCTTCCCGATTCCTTCTGACTCCAAATTTCTACTCGTGCTCCTCCTGCTGGGTCCAATTAACAGCACATGGAGAAAGCAGAGATACAGGCCTGCCCCAGAATCCAAACGGCTGAACTTTAAGGAAATTTGAATCCAAATTGGACTGAGTTTATGATTTGGGCACTGAAGCTTTATGGTAGAACTATGAATATGGTACAGAGCTGTAAAGATATTTCCGAAGGGAAGAATGTTGGTGATGGGCAATGATCTCCTGGAATCACAGATAAAACAATGTGCAGATTCCCCTTTCTGTGTGATCAGACAGGCTAGTTTATGCTATACTAAGATATGTGGCAGGGGCTTTTAAAGGACACAGAAGTAACAAAGGGAAGGCAGGTAGCTACAGCCTGATTTTCAGGGGTGCTGTGCGCTCCCAGCTCCCATGGACTTCCAATTGAGTTGTGGGCAGCCAGTGTCTTTGCAGATCAGGCCCCAGATGTCAGCACAGGAGATTTTACAATGCATTTGTGAGCTGCTCTAGTGCCACTAGGATCCCTCTCAAACTCAGGACACTAACCCATACGCCACTCCTCAGGAAAAACAAGACAGAGCCGAGGGGAGGGTTCCAAAGGAGAGATTTAATTTCTGAACTGATCAGTTACAGACACTGCTGTCACTTAATCTAAAAGGTGACAGGTCCTTTATTCAGAACATCTATCCTCTGCAGGGCTGGCCTGCAGGAGAGAGACAGCCAGCAGCAGAACTGCTGCACACAGGGCATACCTGGGCTAACTTTAACAGAAGAGTTTCATTCCCACAACACGTGCACTGAGGGTGATGCATGGTTAGCTGTGCTGTCAGAGGGACTCGATGTCACCAGCAGCAGATCAAGGCCTGGCCTCCGGTTTGCCACTGTGGTGTTCAGGTGGTGTGTATTTCCCTTCCTTTATCAGCTGCTTCTTCTGTGCCACAATTGTCATCAGACGAATTATCTGCCAAAGACAAATGAGTTAAGGAATAAAGATTGTGTAGCAGGAAAAGAGGACACTAGAGAAGCAGCGGGAATAGTGAAGCTTCCTTCAAAGCCTCACAGGTCAGGACCCTGGCACAAATGCGCTAGGACATTCTAGTTACAAGGTAAAAACAGTATTATCACGTCCCCTCCCAACAAAGTATAATTGCAAAGAGAATCTATACAACAATGTATGCATTGCTCCACTGGATGGAATGGAAAACCTGAACTAAACGTAGTCATGCGTCCCAACAGTGGCTGCAACTGAAGGGGCTGTAATACCACACACATGCATGAACGTTTCATGGGTTACAGACGGTTATATTTTACTATCTGTCTTTTAATAGACATTATCAGAATTTTAAAAATCTTTCCACCGTTGTCATTTGTAACCACTTCCAGGAAAACTTTAAACTAGAATCTGTTTCCTTATCCATGTTATTTCCCCCCCTCCATCAGCCACACACACGCACACTTGTTATTATGGATGAAGAGCTGCATATAGTGTTTTAGGAGCACTGAGGGGTTTTTGTGTTATAAAAAAAGAAAAACCAATTAAAAAAAATGACAAAAATTACAAACAAGTAAGTAAAGTGGGCCAAAGTATGGGTGACATTTGAGTAACCCAGCATATTTTGCATTGCAATGAAAACTGCATTCTAGCCGACTTCTCCATGAATGGAGTCACTAATATGCCTAAGTACAAGGGACATGCACACAGTTGCAACCACTAGAGAAACTCTTGCCTTTACACTAACCCTTCAGGACAAGGACTGTCTTTTCTCTGTTTGTACAGCACCTAGCACAATGGGGCTCCAGTCCCGACTGGGGTCTTTCAGCTATCATATGATAAAACATTTATTACTAAGAATCACATGGTTTGAGTCAAGATACAACTTTCATAGAAACCACAGGGAAAATTCAGAGTTGAGAGTTCACCCCACAGCCTTTAACCTCATTTATTATTTGCTTACAATGCTCTGAGTAAGCAACAACACTAAACTTCCTTCCACCTTACTCCTTCTCCTGAAGTCCCTTTCTGCCCTGTGTCCCCAATAACTTGGCAGTGATGGCCCCGTCACACATAAGCTTCACGTATAAACTTATCTGTCTCTGTGTTCCCATAAGATCAGAGAGAATTAACCTTATCTAAGCGGGGTTCAGCATTGTAAGGGCTCATGTTCATAAACCATTTCGAAAATGTACAGTGCTACATAACCACTAAATCTCCTCCAAGGGAAACTATTTTTATAACATATGCTCAGTTACCTGTTACTAATTGATGTGTGTATCAGCTTAATGGGCAACATTTTAGTTTATAACAACTCCACGGTACAAGCACATTGTGACTACAGTACGATTAGAGACCTTGCAGTCAGGAAGCAGGGAAACAATAATACAAACTAGGAAATAAAACTCAGAATGGCCCATCTGATATCCCTTGTTACTACAGTCCTTGGCATCCTTTTAAGAAGGCAGGTCTACCCATCAAAGATCCCAAATCCATGTTTTCCTTATTGAATCAGGGAGCAGGAAGTTGGGTGGATCACAGCTGAAGTTCCTGGAAAGTAAACAGCATGCTGCAATGTTCCACAAGCTCCGTGGCTCAGTTACCCAAGACAGGAATGTCACCTGACCCATTGGGTTTCCTGCTGAGCTGACCAAACTGAAGAGAGCATTTTCTGAGAGTATGTCCAGTTTACAAATAAAACACAAACATTGTCAAGGTTTGAAGAGTTCCATGTCTTAATTTAACTACAAGGTTATTTGCTCAGACTCTACAACGTACTTATCCCAACAATAACCAGGCACTGATGAGGAACAAAATCTCCAAGAAAAAAATGGTTTTGAGAGTCAGACATAGGTCTAATCCATTGATGATATTCTGCTCTGCTTTCTCTACAGAATACTAAATTTCTCACTGCATTTCTATGGTCAAATTCTGCTCTCAGGCTCCCACTGAAGTCACTAGGAATCACAGACGTTTATCTGGAGGCAGAAGTTGGGCCTTAGGGGTTAGTAACAGGTGTATGGTTATTGCTCTTTGTACTGGACTGAAAATTTTGCATAGCCCTTATTATTTATCTCAGTGTTCACACTGTGTGTAATATACATTCCCACTCCCTCCCCTGCCCATATCTAGCTCATCTCTTCTTACCGTTTTGCGCCTATTAACACACTCTTGCAAGTCTTCATATTCTAGTCTGCACTCCTTGTGTGCACGAATCTGCCCAATGTCATTGGCACACTCAATCCATTCCTTCTCAAAGGCATGGCACACAGCCGCCCGTTTGTAGGGCTGCTCTGAGCTTTGATGCAGCATCCATTTGTCCACATTGATTCCCAGCTGATCTTGGAGATTCCAAAATGGCATGGCTGAGCAGGAAGTGAGGAGGGAGATAAAGAATGGCGGTTATAAGACTAGTCTAGAGATTTAGCTCAGTAAAACAGAAGCATATGAAAGCAGATATTTCAAATAAGGCTTTTTAGTGCACAATTAATACTTTTCCCCAAGTGATTCATTTAAGTTTTATTTTCACAAGAGCAGAAGCAAGAGTTAAACATACATCCCACATATATTATCCATTTTTTTGCAGAAAGGCAGGTAGAGGTAATATAAGCTAACTTCTTTAGCATTTGAAGAGAGAGAAAATGTTCTGGAATCATTTTTTAAAATGACAAAAATATCCACTCAATGGCATTTCTATGGATGGCTCCTGTTGCACACAAGGTTCATTCATAATAAAATGCATTGATAAAATAGTATTTCACACCAGACTCAGTTAAAGTTATACATGGACCTGCTTATATATACACACATATGCATGTACTCGCAGATATTTTTTATATATGCAAACCTTTTGATTGTATGATCTTGGAGGTTATAATTCACAAGCCCTTGTAAATCTCTTCATTTTCCTTGTTTCTGATCTCCCAACTAGAGTAGGCAGGCCAAAGGGCAACTGCACTCAAAAGCGTTGGATGCAAGTTAAATGTACTTTATGATTGCATTTTTGCAATAGATCTCCATGAATTTTCAACACCTTTTTTATATGCGACATGTAGGATGTTGCTACCTTCCTCTGTTTGCATTTCTCTGCATGTTCTTAGTGTTGCATGATCTTTAACAACTGTGATACTGTACCGTATGGCTCAGGTTTGTATGATAAGCCCTGTGTTCTTACTCAGTTTTTCTACTCAGGCTAAGCTCCCACTGAAGTCACAGGGGACTTAACCCAATAACGATTGCTGTATTTGGCCCCAGGTGTGTATTTGGCCCCAGGTGTGCATTCTATGTTTATTTACACTATTGGCTATTCAGGGAAGAGAGACTGTACGATCTACAGATTGTGGAACTACTAGAATGAGACAATAATGCTAAGTAGCAAATGTGGAATTTTTAGTCTGCATTTTCACCAACAAGGCAGTACATAACTTTTTTAAATGTATAATTAATATGATATTGTCATCTACTTTATGTCCCAAATTTAGATTTTGTAAAAATAAAAAAATCTATTAATGTTTTCAGTATATTTATAAATATACGTTTTAATTGAAATTTCAACACCCAACAATGTGGTTGGTGCAGTATGAGACACAAAAATAAAAATGACCCCTGCCATAGAAAGCTTATGGTCCAAGGCATGGTCTATACTAGAAACTTTTGCCAGTATAGAATATTGCTTGAGTTGTGATTCTTTTTATGACATTTGCATACTGGCAAAAGCCCCAGTGTAGATACAATTATGCTGGCACAAAAGTGTTTTTGCTTATACAGTGTAGTGGGTAGTACACTGAACTGGGACTCAGGAGACCGGGTTCTATTCACTCTTCTGACCCTGGCCTGCTGGGTGACCTTGGGCAAGTCACTTCTGTACCTCAGTTTCCCCATGTGTAAATCAGGGATAATTATAAATTACCTCCTTTATAAAGCATCTTGAGATTTAACAATGGAAAGTGCTGTATAAGAGCTAGGTATTATGATAAGCTATACCACCAAAAGCGCTCTTTTACCTGTAAATACTGTATCTACACTAGGAGCGTTTGCCAATATAGCTATACCAGCAAACTCTTTTTAAGTCTAGGCAAGGCCTAAGATTCTAATCCTAACAACACTTAAGCATTCATTGACTTCTATAGGATTTCTGGAAAAACCTCTTGTACTTTTTGCTGGTGTGAATTCACTATCAAGCACGGAGGCAAAACTGACCTAAGGCCGCACACAGTTAACAAGGGACATAAGAAAAGCACACGTCAAAGGTATGACAAAATATTAACAAATTCTTCGGCTCTTACACTGAAGGTGACAGAACTGCAGCATGAGAAATTGCAACCATCACCACATGGCCCTAGTTACAACAGCATGCACTGTGGCAGTAAGCGTGCTAGTGAAATGTTTCATGATTCAAATATTGTTAACGGTCTTGTGAAAGAATCAAGGCAGAACTATTGGTGACCAATGTTTTGGCCCCAAAGTTCATGAGGAATTGTTTATGGATTTATTACCAATGCCAACACAACAGCCTATGTACTTCTCTGGCCTTGGCTACACTGGCGGCGTACAGCGCTGCAACTTGCTGCGCTCAGGGGGGTGAAAAAACACCCCCCGAGCGCAGCGAGTGCAGCGCTGTAAAACACCAGTGTAATCAGAGCCTGCAATGCTGCATGCTCGCTCGCAGCGCTGCATGCTATTCCCCTCGGAGAGGTGGAGTACATACAGCGCTGCGAGAGAGCGCTTGGCAGCGCTGTGAAGTCCCAAGTGTAGCCAAGGCCGCTGTAGCAACTGATGCCTCAAATAAAAGGAAAAGAAAGATGTTTCCAGTGTGCTTGGGATACTTTATCACATCAAATGGCGTTCAGTGCAACCCGCTTGATTTTTATGAAAACAGTGATGAACGCCACTTGCAGATTCATCATGCTATAAAGAACTGCCTAGAGAAACACCAGCTTAACATTAATTGTATTACCAAATACTTGACTATAATACACCATGCTGTGTTTGCCATAGTTCACAGATGCATCAGTTATTGCTGAAAATGACTGCATTCTGAAGGCAAACTACCTTGCACACACAACCCACGATACCTGCAAACATGTTAGCAATCTGCTGTTAGTTAATGTAGAAATGATTGTGTTGAAAATTTACAGCCACTTTTTTGTGCCTGCAAAGTGCAGAGAAGAACAAAGTTTTTTTCTGAGTTTATTGAAATTGAATGGAAAGAAGTACTTGAGACATGTGAGCAGAAGATGGCTATCCCTTAACCCAGCAGTTGACCACCTTTTGAGAAACTGGCCTGCAATTAAAACCTGTTTCAAGTCACTACGTGATGCTTGCCCAGTAACTTTAAATAAAATTGTCACTGAAGATGGTGTATATACCTGTATTGTGGAAATTTACAGGTGTTCTCCCCCTGCCCCCAAGTGTGGCTTGTGTCGACAATTTTGAGAGGCAGTTGGAAGAATCAAAGCTCTGTGTTACTGATGTGTATACAGAGATGTACCATTTTAAGATGAAATAGCTAAAGTGTAAAGATTTTTTTTTTTTTTTTTTTTTTAAGATTCCACACCAAACTGATGGAAAAACACGACCAGAACAAAAAGCGAACATAAAGCAAGACTTCGTTAAGTTTTATGACCCTATGTTTTTGTATATTGATAACTAGTTTGATTTCTCTTCAGCCAATGTAATGATGAACCTGAAGCCCATTGAGCTCTATGAGAAGCTTAGGGCTTGTCCACACCGGCCCTTTACAGCACTGCAACTTTCTCACTCGAGGTGCGAAAAAACACCCCGCTGAGCGCAGCAAGTTTCAGCGCTGTAAAGCGTCAGTGTAGACAGTGCACCTGTGCTGGTAGCTGCACCCCTCACGGAGGTGGGTTTTTTTTAAGAGCGCTGGGAGAGCTCTCTCCCAGCCCTCTGCCGCGACTACACAAGCCATGTTAAAGCGCTGTTGCCAGTTTTGACAAGCCCTTAGTTTCCCAGACTTTATGAACGTAACGGAAGCACTCAAAATGAAGGAAATCATAAACACAGATCAGCTGCATTAGTTCTGCACCAGTTGAGATGTGATTGAAATATCAAGACATTACATTTCCAAATCTGTCGGCAAAGAGTGGATATGTTTCAGAAGCATGGAAACAAAACCTGAAAAACCCTTGTTCCCAACTGTGTCTTTTGTCCCAGATACCTTTGTAGACATAATTTTCTTCCTTAATGGGAAATAGTTTGACAACAGAATAGATGCAAGGTAGATTTAATTAAAATCAAACTCAATACATGGATAAACTTCCAGTTATCCTGCAAAGATTTCTTCATCTCTGAACAACTGGATCAGAAGTTGCTGAGTGCTGCAAAAAGCAGCAAGAAATACCACTAGCGAATACAGGCAAGCACTGCTAATTATTTGTAATAGTAACAACCTGAAAGCCACAACCAACTCTAGTTTCACAGGCTGCCCTCCCCGAAAAATAACCCACACCTCTGCACGATGGATTGGGGGGGTGAAGGAGGGGACTAAGAAAAGTGGGGGGAACCCCTGGGGCAACCCCCCCACGCCCCTGGGGGCGGAGGCAGGAGGCCAGGGAGGAGCTGGGGCAACCCCTGAAGCGACCCTCTGGCTCCTCCATACCCCTATTGGCGGGAGTGGAGGACGGGACCTGCAGCCCCCGCCCCCCCCCAACACACTCCGGGGTCTGCGCGGGGGGTGGGGAGGGAGAGCCGGAATCTGACCGCGCAGCTCAGTGGCCCGGGCCCCCCACAACTCGGGGAGCGAACGAGAGATGAGGCTCCCCGCGAGCCAGAAGCCGGGCCCGACCCCCCA